>NW_028169160.1:2500-15623 GCF_963971535.1 Notolepis coatsorum | reverse complement strand
AAAAAAATATATATATAGTCATCTTGCTGTTATTTTATTTTATTCTATGCCATTTTATTTTAAATTATATTTGGATGGTATAATGTGGGTTACTTTTCATTCAGGCAGTCAGACCTTCACCTCAGGGTCCTATGAGGCTCCTACTTAAGTAGGATAATGAATAACAGCTGTGTGTTGCATTGGACCTGTATTGCACTCGACAGCTTGAAATAAAGATCACAAAAGAGTAGTGAGACTGGACCTTTACATTATTACACTATACATATTATATTAACGTTGGTTAGGGTATAAAGTTCGATTTTAATAAGGGTTAGATTAACGCGGTTATGTTTAGGTTTAAGGTTAGATGAATGGTTAAGGTTAGTTGTAAGGTTGGATTAATGGTAGGGTTAGTTTAATGTACTGTGGTTAGGGTTAGGTAGTGTAGAGGTCTATGCACTCGCCTACCAACGTAGCGCCCCGGGTTCCTCTCCCGGCAGACTTAAACGGCTAACCACGGACACAGCGGCTAACCACGGACACTACGGCTAACCACGGACCCTACGGCTAACCACGGACCCTACGGCTAACCACGGACCCTACGGCTAACCACGGACCCTACGGCTAACCACGGACACAACGGCTAACCACGGACACAACGGCTAACCACGGACACTACGGCTAACCACGGACAGAACGGCTAACCACGGACACTACGGCTAACCACGGACAATACGGCTAACCACGGACACTACGGCTAACCACGGACACAACGGCTAACCACGGACACTACGGCTAACCACGGACACAAGACACAACGGATAACCACGGACACTACGGCTAACCACGGACACAACGGCTAACCACGGACACAACGGCTAACCACGGACACTACGGCTAACCACGGACACAACGGCTAACCACGGACACAACGGCTAACCACGGACACTACGGCTAACCACGGACACTACGGCTAACCACGGACACAACGGCTAACCACGGACACTACGGCTAACCACGGACACTACGGCTAACCACGGACACTACGGCTAACCACGGACACTACGGCTAACCACGGACCCTACGGCTAACCACGGACACAACGGCTAATCACGGACACTACGGCTAACCACGGACACTACGGCTAACTACGGACACTACGGCTAACCACGGACACTACGGATAACCACGGACACTACGGCTAACCACGGACACAACGGCTAATCACGGACACTACGGATAACCACGGACACTACGGCTAACCACGGACACTACGGCTAACCACGGACACTACGGATAACCACGGACACTACGGCTAACCACGGACACTACGGCTAATCACGGACACTACGGCTAACCACGGACACTACGGCTAACCACGGACACAACGGCTAACCACGGACACAAGACACAACGGATAACCACGGACACTACGGCTAACCACGGACCCTACGGCTAACCACGGACACAACGGCTAACCACGGACACTACGGCTAACCACGGACACTACGGCTAACCACGGACACTACGGCTAACCACGGACACAACGGCTAATCACGGACACTACGGCTAACCACGGACACTACGGCTAATCACGGACACTACGGCTAACCACGGACCCTACGGCTAACCACGGACACAACGGCTAACCACGGACACTACGGCTAACCACGGACCCTACGGCTAACCACGGACACTACGGCTAACCACGGACACTACGGCTAACCACGGACACAACGGCTAACCACGGACACTACAGCTAACCACGGACACTACGGATAACCACGGACACTACGGCTAACCACGGACACTACGGCTAACCACGGACACTACGGCTAACCACGGACACTACGGCTAACCACGGACACTACGGCTAACCACGGACACAACGGCTAACCACGGGCACAAGACACAATGGATAACCACGGACACTACGGCTAACCACGGACACAACGGCTAACCACGGACACTACGGATAACCACGGACACTACGGATAACCACGGACACAACGGCTAACCACGGACACTACGGCTAACCACGGACACTACGGCTAACCACGGACACAACGGCTAACCACAGACACAACGGCTAACCACGGACACTACGGCTAACCATGGACACAACGGCTAACCACGGACACTACGGCTAACCACGGACACAACGGCTAACCACGGACCCAAGACACACCGGCTAACCACGGACACAACGGCTAACCACAGACACAACGGCTAACCACGGACACTACGGCTAACCATGGACACAACGGCTAACCACGGACACTACGGCTAACCACGGACACAACGGCTAACCACGGACACTACGGCTAACCACGGACACTACGGCTAACCACGGACACCACGGCTAACCACGGACACAACGGCTAACCACGGACACTACGGCTAACCACGGACCCTACGGCTAACCACGGACCCAAGACACACCGGCTAACCACGGACACAACGGCTAACCACGGACCCAACGGCTAACCACGGACACAACGGATAACCACGGACACTACGGCTAACCACGGACACCACGGCTAACCACGGACACAACGGCTAACCACGGACACTACGGCTAACCACGGACACTACGGCTAACCACGGACACAACGGCTAACCACGGACACTACGGCTAACCACGGACCCTACGGCTAACCACGGACACAAGACACAACGGCTAACCACGGACACAATGGCTAACCACGGACACAACGGCTAACCACGGACACAACGGCTAACCACGGACACAACGGCTAACCACGGACTTCCTAATGAGTTCGTTTTCATCCGTAGTCCTCTGTCTTCTGGTGTGGGAGGAAACCGGAGTCCCTTCCCAACATGCATGAGTCCCCGGAGGAAACCCACATGAACATGGGGGAGAGAACATGCAAACTCCACACAGAAAGGCCTCCCGCCGGGGTTTGAACCCAGAACCTTCGTGCTGTGAGGCAGCGGTGCCGACCACTGTGCCACCGTGGCGCCCAACCTAGCTTGGCTGGGGAGGAGACGGGGAGAAAATAGAGAAATGTCTCGCTCCGGCATTTAGCCAGTTTTGCTCGGCATTGACTTACGATCAACAGGGGGGAAAAACAAAACCAAGACCAGCATTTATTTATCTGGACTCAGCTTTTTTAAGTGGAGTTTTACGGTATCCACTTGTTTTAAAAACCAACACGCGTTGCTGTGTGTTGTCGATTTATGTACATTAATTAAGGGTTGACACTATTACAGTCTCGAGCGCATGCTGTATCGCCCCAATCATCTGTAGGGCGATAAAAAAAAAAGTTAAATTGGAGTGCCGTGGTGTAATCCTTGTTCACACTTTACATACTTTACGACCATAATAGAATCCGAGCGTCGGAGGACAATGAGAAGGAAGAAAAGAAGAAGAGCGAACCGCCCCTCAAAACCTCCAAGTACCGGCTTTTATCTCCATCCTCCCGGCCGTCTGACTCCTCCTCATCTGCCTCGCTGGCCGTTAGGGACGCCCGAGATGGTGATGACTCTTAGGCAGACACCTTCGTCTTTTAACAGACAATATAAAAAGTCTATCTGAGGACGCGGCCCAACAGGCGTGAAATGTAGAAGGAAGACATCCTTGTGACGGGAGAGAGACGCCGAGCACTCGAATTACACCCCTCGCCGCCCTGCACTCCTTAGCATCCCCGTCGTCGCGTTCAGCCAGACACACCGAACCGCCTTTTAAACTCATTCATTTAATCCCACATAATGAATTAGAATCCCCTTTTCTCTTTGCCGGGTAAGTACGGGGGGCTTAACGGTAATTGAATGAATAGTATTACTCTGCACAATTTCTCTTATGCTAAGAAAGGGGTGTGTGTGTGAGGGGGGGGGGGGGGATTAAATGTTTCGCTTACTGAAAGGAAACTGGCCTTGAGTCCACAAGAAGATCTCGAAGGGAGAATCGAGGGAGAGAGGGAGGCGGGCGGGGGTGGAGTGAAAGAGAGAGAGGGAGGCGGGGGGGAGTGAAAAAGAGAGAGGGAGGCGGGGGGGGGGGAGTGAAAGAGAGAGAGGGAGGCGGGGGGGAGTGAAAGAGAGAGAGGGAGGCGGGGGGGGGGGAGTGAAAGAGAGAGAGGGAGGCGGGGGGGAGTGAAAGAGAGAGAGGGAGGCGGGGGGGGGGGAGTGAAAGAGAGGGAGGCGGGGGGGGGGGGGGGTGAAAGAGAGGGAGGCGGGGGGGGGGGTGAAAGGGGGGGAGAGAGGGAGGTGGGGGGAGTGAAAGAGAGGCAACGGGGGGGGGGGGGGGGGTGATAGCATGGTTCCTAACTGCACCGCCCCTCTGCTGACCTTTCTGAAATGGACTTTAATGCATAAAGTGGAATAAAGCAGAATTAATCATGTGCAGCGACTTGGTCAGAGACGGTGCTGTGACACGGCCGCAGCGGAGAGGCACAGCGCCTGGAGGATGCGCACGCACACGCGCACTGTGCACACACACACTGCAGATACGACACACCACAAACCGCCTCGGCCAGGCCTTCGTGCCAGTAGCCGCCAGAACCGTGGGCACAGACTGCAGTGCTGCCAATTGCAGGAGAACTAATGGCTGGTGAACTTGAGAACTGTTAGGACTGGGGCGGCTGATTGGCGCAGTGGGCAAGGCGCTCGCCACTAACGCAGGAGACGCTCGGTTCAAGCCCAGCTCTCTGCGTTGCTACCGGCTGGCCGGTCGTTCATACTAACACAATTGGCAAGTGTTAGAGGGTGGGAAAGCCAGTGGGTGGGGATTGGACGTTGTGGACAGCGACTCCTACAGGTCGGTTTGGTGATGCCGGTGCGGCGGAAGCAGGAAGTAGGGGGGGCAGCGTGAGCCTCCCACCACACGTTACTCCTCGCCACTGAGAATTCGAGCTGCTGCGGTGAAAAGATGCAACATGCACCGGAGGGGACACGTGATGCAAGGCTTCTGTCCTCACTACAACCGACCAGTGGGAGGCATAGTCTAGCAACGTTCAAGACAAGGAAGAATTGGATTATACGAAATTGGGATGGGAGAAAAATAGAAAAATGGGGAGAAAAAGTGGATAAAAAAAAGTACTGTTTGGACTGTCTGACTCTTAATAATAAGCACTGCACAGTCAGTTAGCTGAACGCTTTTATCCAAAGTGACTTACATGTTCTGTACGACAAGTCAGCAGGAAGGGTACAACTCTTTCAGCTGAGTAACAATTTTCATCAAACTGTCTTGAAACTTGGGCGCTGCAGTATTGAGTGCATAGTAGTGGAGACATATTAGTATAGTAGGAAGAGTACATGATAGAGGACAGTAAGAAGGTTATTTATTATTATTATTATAATTTTTTGAAGATATTGATTGAAGTGTGTTTTTAGTCAACGGCAAAAGATTGGTCGGGTTTCGGCTGTCCTGACTGTGGTGGGAAGGTTTACTACAGTTTGGACCATGTATACCATTGTAGGAGTGTGGAACAAACAGACTGCCAGACGGTTGTTACTGTAGATGAAATACACGTGAAGTGCAATGTTTACGTCTCCTTCCTATATATACAACGTGACACGTCAACCCTGTGACTACACAACGCCAATGCCCTCTAACTACACCCTGTGACTACAAAACGTCAATGCCCTCTAACAACACCATGTGACTACACAACGCCAATGCCCTCTAACAACACCCTGTAACTACACAACGTCAATGCCCTCTAACAACACCCTGTAACTACACAACGCCAATGCCCTCTAACTACTACACAACGTCAATGCCCTCTAACAACACCCTGTGACTACACAACACCAATGCCCTCTAACTACACCCTCTAACTACTACACAATGTCAATGCCCTCTAACTACACCCTCTAACTACTACACAACATCAATGCCCTCTAACCACATCCTGTGACTACACAACGTCAATGCCCTCTAACCACACCCTGTGACTACACAATGCCAATGCCCTCTAACTACTACACAACGTCAATGCCCTCTAACTACACCCTCTAACTACTACACAATGTCAATACCCTCTAACCACACCCTGTGACTACACAACGTCAATGCCCTCTAACCACACCCTGTGACTACACAATGCCAATGCCCTCTAACTACACCCTCTAACTACTACACAACGTCAATGCCCTCGAACCACACCCTGTGACTACACAATGTCAATGCCCTCTAACCACACCCTGTAACTACACAACGCCAATGCCCTCTAACTACTACACAATGCCAATGCCCTCTAACTACACCCTCTAACTACTACACAACGTCAATGCCCTCGAACCACACCCTGTGACTACACAATGTCAATGCCCTCTAACCACACCCTGTGACTACACAACGCCAATGCCCTCTAACTACTACACAACGTCAATGCCCTCTAACAACACCCTGTGCATAACATTCAATGTGAATGTGACTTTGATCCATATTACTGTCTTGTGGAATTTAAAACGGCACAATTAATGTATAAAGCAAAAGGTCATGTACTTCCAGGAAACATTCAATAACTGTTCTTTGATAGGGAGGGGGGTTATAATCTGAGGGGAGAACTCAATTTAAAAGTTCTAAATGTACGCACTACCATGAGAAGACACTGCATCTCAATATGTGGAGTGAAACTGTGGAACAGTCTAAATGTGGTGCTAAAGCAATGTCCAAACATGAGACAATTCAAACTGATGTATGAGGAAATGATGTTCACGAGGTACAGGGATGAGGAAGGGACTTGATATTCACGGGTGTTTGAATTTTTATTTTATTTCTTTCATGTTTTACATATATAGTTTTTTTTGTTTTTGTTTTGCATATATATATATATATATTTTTTTTTATGTTTTAAATTAGTACACTCATTTGAGTAGTGGAAAAGGGGTAGGATTAAATAAGTGTATACTAAGTTCTTCCTACTCCTTTTTGAACATTTTGCTTTTGTTTAGTTATTTATTTTGTTTGTATTCATTTACATGTTGGAAATAAAGATTTCAAATCAAATAATCTTGCCACTCACTACTGTTCACTACTCATACTGCTATCACTATTGCTTGCACTTTGTTCTATGTTCTATTCTATTATTTATGTACCTACTACCCTATATGTATCCCCTCCCCATGCTGCTATGATACTTGAATTTCCCCAAGGGTATTATTAATAAAGGAACACTTGACTTGAGATACACATGAATGGAAGCAAACACAATTGCAATCAAACACGTCTCTTTATCATCTCTTATGGTAAATGGCTGTCTTGTGTTGCTGGTAGGGTTAGCTCGCCTAGTGCAGCTTTCAATACACAGTAGCAGGAGTTGGTTGGGCTTGACGTGCCGAGACAGCTTGTACACAACCCTCAGCCTGTCTGGCCTCACGTGGTATGAGGCTGCAATCCATCATCTGGAAGACAATAGGCGTGGGAAGAGGACTAACAAGCCAACTCCAAAAGCCCTCCAGTTTGGGGGTTGGGCGACATCCACACCCCGTAAAACACTATATTGTTACAGAAACGCCAACAAGAGATAAACAAGACATCAACACCTTGGCTTAGGGAAGAGAAGGGTCTTCGATAAGAAGGTATATGACACCATGTGGTGAAAGCCAGAAGTCTCTGGAAGCCACACGGCCGACCACCCTTCTTTCGTCCAGGACTGCCCACATCGGTACGTGGAACATGAGAACCATGTATGAGACGGGTAAGACATTTCAAGTAGCAGCAGCAATGAGGAACTATAATCTTACGCTGCTCGGAATAAGCGAGACAAGATGGACACAGTCCGGACAGAAACGACTGGCCTCAGGAGAGTTACTGCTATACTCCGGACACGAAGAGGACAATGCCTCCCACAACCAAGGAGTAGCACTGATGCTATCTAAAACAGCACAGACAGCGCTCATAGGATGGGAAGCCCATAGTCCAAGGATCATCACCGCATCCTTTCGAACCAAGAAGAAGAGGATCAATATGAACATCATACAGTGCTACGCTCCTACCAATGACAGCGAGGAAGCAGTTCTACAACAGACTGCAGTCCATTATAGAAAAGCACCCAGAGAGAGACATCACAATCCTGATGGGAGACCTTAATGCCAAGATCGGAAGTGACAACAGGGGGTACGAAGATATAATGGGAAGACATGGATTGGGGGCCATGAATGAAAATGGGGAGAGGCTGGCGGACCTGTGCGCTATGAACAACTTGGTCATTGGCGGCAGTGTTTTTCCCCATAAGAACATCCACAAGGCCACTTGGGTATCGCCAGACCACATAACCGAGAACCAGATTGACGTATCAGCAAGAAATTCAGGAGGTCCATGCAGGATATAAGAGTAAAGTGAGGAGCAGATGTGGCTTCAGACCACCACCTTGTCGTAGCCAGCCTGAAGCTGAAGCTGAGAAAGAACTGGATGTCGGCACATACAACACGACACAGGTACAACACAGCTTTCTTGAGAGACGCCAGTAAGCTGGAAGAGTTCAGAGTAACACTCAGCAACAAGTTCCAAGTTTTACAGGAGCTGTTGGAAGAAGACGAGTGCACCCTGGAGAACAGTTGGAAGGAGATAAAAGAGGCAGTAACGTCTACCTGCCAGGAAGTTCTTGGCCCCAAGAAGCACAAGGAGTGGATCTCAGGGGACAGTCTGTGAAAGATCCAAAAGAGGAGGGAGAAGAAGGCGGCAGTGAACAACAGCCGGACAAGAAAGGTATGCAGAAGGAAACAAGCTAGTAAAGAAGAGCATCAGAGCAGACAAGCGAGGGTATATGGATGACCTGGCAACAGAGGCAGAGCAAGCAGCAAGAGAGGGGAATATGAGAGAACTGTACAACATCACCAAGAAGCTGGCAGGAAAGTACAGCAAACCAGAACGACCTGTGAAGGACAAAGAGGGAAGACCGATAACAACGGGAGAGGAGCAACAGAAAAACAGATGGATGGAGTATTTTGAAGAACTTCTAAAACGGCCAGCACCACAGAACCCACCAGACATCGCACAGGCTGACACAGACCTACCCATAGCCTGCAATGCACCAACCACGGAAGAAATTAGGAAGGCTATCAAGCAGCTGTGGAACAGAAAGGCTGCAGGACCAGACAACATCCCTGCGGAGGCACTGAAGTCACATATCGCTGCTGTCGGGACAAAACCTCATAACTCAATTTTTTTTATTTTTTTTTTATTATATAAATCAACTCCGTAGATCATCCTCCATATGTGTGTGTGGGTTTTACAAAGTTTAAACAATGGGAAAGCATTAAACCGATCATCTGTCTAAACGTCCTAACTCTATTCACCCTCAAATCTGTGTTAGTTTTTTTCATCTGCTGAAAAGTTGGGTTTTTGGAGTTATGAGGTTTTGTCCCGACAGCAGCGATATAGAAACCACAGTGAAGATGCTCCACTCACACTTCATGAAGATATGGGAGGAAGAAGACTTGATTGGAAAGAGGGCTATCTCATCAAGATCCCAAAGAAAGGCGACCTTAGCAATTGCACAAATTACAGAGGGATCACACTGCTATCAGTGCCAGGGAAAGTTTTTAACAGAGTCATCTTGAACAGGATGAAGGACCTCATCGATGCACAACTCCGCGATGAGCAAGCTGGTTTCCGCAAGGACCGATCCTGCACAGACCAGATTGCAGTGCTGTGCATCATCGTGGAGCAGTCGATAGAGTGGAACTCGCCCCTGTACATAAACTTTGTGGACTATGAGAAAGCCTTTGACAGCCTAGACAGAGAGACCCTCTGAAAGCTTCTCCGACATTACGGGGTGCCGACCAAGATTGTTTCCATCATCAGGAACTCCTATGAGGGACTGACATGCAAGGTGGTCCACGGAGGGCAGCTCACAGAGGCATTCCAAATGAGGACCGGGGTCAGACAAGGTTGTCTGCTCTCGCCCTTCCTCTTCCTGCTGGCCTGGATAATGAAGACCTCCATAGCACAGAGAAGGTACGGGATTCAGTGGACACCTTGGACGCAACTGGACAACTTGGACTATGCTGACGATTTGGCACTACTGTCGCACACCCAACAACAGATGCAGGAGAAGACCAACAACGTGGCATCCACTTCCGCGCAAGTGGGACTCAACATCCACAAAGGCAAGACTAAGATCCTCAAGACCAATGCAGCAAACAACACCAACGCAATCATGCTGGATGGCGAGGCTTTGGAAGAAGTTGAATCCTTTACCTACCTTGGCAGTGTTATTGACAAGCAGGGCGGCACAGATGCTGACGTTAGAGCACGAATAAGGAAAGCACGTACAGCATTCATGCAATTACGGAACATCTGGAGCTCAAATTACGGAACATCTGGAGCTCAAAATAACTGACTTCCAACACCAAAGTCAGATTCTTTATCACCAACGTCAAGGCAGTCCTACTATACAGAGCAGAGACGTGGAGAACTACAGCTGCAACCATCAGGACAGTGCAGGTCTTCATTAACAGCTGCCTGCGGAAGATCATCCACATCCGATGGCCAGACACCATCAGCAACTGCAAACTCTGGCAGAGAACAAACCAGCTGCCTGCAGAAGAAGAAATTAAGAAATGCAGATGGCGCTGGATAGGCCACACCCTGCGAAAGCCTGCAAGTACCATCACCAGACAAGCCCTAACATGGAACCCACAGGGCAAGCGGAGAAGGGGCCGCCCGAGAAACACCTGGCGCAGAGACCTGGAGGCAGACACCAAGACCATGAAGATGACCTGGAACCAACTGGAGAGAACAGCTCAAGACAGAGATGCTTGGAGATCACTTGTTGACGGCCTATGCCCCAGAAGGGGTAGCAGGCATAAGTAAAGTAAGTAATGGTAAATGGGCTGTATTTATATAGTGCTTTTATCCAAATCCCATGTGAATACACACAACAGACACACACACACACACACACACACACACACACACACACACACACACACACATACACACACACACACACACACACACACACATACACATAGACGGACAAGGATAGTTCTTCCATGTAATTACCCCGCCGGATGTGAGGAGTTTGAAAGGTTAAAAGTGCTCAAAGAAACAGGGCGGTTAGGTGGCGTAGCGGAGATTGCTTTCGTCACCAACCCCGGAGACGATGGATTCGCCTGTTCGAATCCAGCTCACAGCTCCGGGGTTGTCACCAGCTTGGCTGGCCGTTCACACTAATACAATTGGCTGTATTAGAGGGTGGGAGAAGCTGGCGGGGTGGGTCCGGGTCGTTGTAAACAGCGACTCCTACAGTTCGGTCGGGGCGCCTGCTAAGCGCGGATAGGACCTGAGGGGGATAGTGTGATCCTTCCACACGCTACGCCCTCTCAGGGAGGATCCGCGCTGCCAGGTGAAAAGAAGCGGTTGATTGGCTGGACGTGTGTCGGAGGAAGCACGTGATAGCCTCCACTCTCCCAGATGATCTGACTGTGGGGGGTAAGTGCGCAGCGACCAGGAAGGGGACTGGGAATTGGCATACGACTAACATTGGGATGGGAGAAAATCGGAGGGAAATGGAGGGGGGAAAAGAAGAGAAAAAAAAAGTGCTCAAAGAAAGTGCTGATCTGACAGGCGCCTGCGAAGGAACTGACCTGGGACAGTAACTCCTGTCTCTGCTCTTATTAGGTCTACTGGGTAACATACCAGGCTAGATGTCCAGCGTCTGTGTGTGTGTGTGTGTGTGTGTGTGTGTGTGTGTGTGTGTCTGTTTGCGTCTCTGCACACGCTGCAGTGTGTCAGTATCGGGTGGGTGGTGAGACGTCAGTATTCAGGTCAGCAGGCGGGCGGGCGGGCCTGTGGGCCGAGGGGCTATCTCTTCCTCTGATCCACCAGAGCCTCTGGGTTACACTCATGAGTAGACGAATCAGAGCTGGGAGCCCAGCGGACCTAAGCCTGGCTGGACCAGACCGATGGGGGGAGAGAGGAGGATGGGGGAGGGGGGGTGGTATGTGTAAGAGTTATGTGATCTTCGCAGTGTGAGAGGTCTGGTGTGAATGTGTGAGTCAGTTAGTACCCTATGAAGAGGAGATAGGGAGGAGGCTGAGAGGGAGATGACAAGGAGAGAGGGACAGAGAGAGAGATGGTTGGGGTTAAGAGACGGAAAGGAGGCTTAGAGAGGTTGACAGGGAAGGGTGGAGGCTGAGAGAGAGAGAGGTTGACCGAGGGAAGGGTGGAGGCTGAGAGAGAGAGAGAGGTTGACAGAGGGAAGGGGGGAGGCTGACAGAGAGAGAGGTTGACAGAGGGAAGGGTGGAGGCTGAGAGAGAGAGAGAGAGGTTGACAGAGGGAAGGGGGGAGGCTGAGAGAGAGAGAGAGGTTGACAGAGGGAAGGGGGGAGGCTGAGAGAGAGAGAGAGGTTGACAGAGGGAAGGGGGGAGGCTGACAGAGAGAGAGAGGTTGACAGAGGGAAGGGGGGAGGTTGAGAGAGAGAGAGAGGTTGACAGAGGGAAGGGGGGAGGCTGAGAGAGAGAGAGAGGTTGACAGAGGGAAGGGGGGAGGCTGAGAGAGAGAGAGAGGTTGACAGAGGGAAGGGGGGAGGCTGACAGAGAGAGAGAGGTTGACAGAGGGAAGGGTGGAGGTTGAGAGAGAGAGAGAGGTTGACAGAGGGAAGGGTGGAGGCTGACGGAGAGAGAGAGAGAGAGAGAGAGAGAGAGAGGTTGACAGAGGGAAGGGGGGAGGCTGACAGAGAGAGAGAGGGAAGGGGGGAGGCTGAGAGAGAGAGAGAGAGAGAGGTTGACAGAGGGAAGGGGGGAGGCTGAGAGAGAGAGAGAGGTTGACAGAGGGAAGGGGGGAGGCTGACAGAGAGAGAGAGAGGTTGACGGAGAGAGAGATGTTGACAGAGGGAAGGGTGGAGGCTGACGGAGAGAGAGAGAGAGAGAGAGAGAGAGAGAGAGAGAGGTTGACAGATGGAAGGGTGGATTGATTGAAAACTTTATTAACAGATTGCAGAATGGGTACAGTACAGTACAACTCAATACACACAAGTGTTAAGGGGATGCAGACCAGAGAAAGACTTTCGTCTTGTTTACATCAGGGTCCCCCATTTTCAATTCATAATGACATTAATGACATACATGACATACAGATATACAAATCTAATCATCTAATCTAATCATGACATTTATGGCATACAGATATACAGTACTGTTACATACATGACATACAGATATACAAATCTA
>NW_028169161.1:0-37136 GCF_963971535.1 Notolepis coatsorum | reverse complement strand
GAGAGAGAGAGAGAGAGGAGAGAGAGAGAGAGAGAGAGAGAGAGAGAGAGAGAGAGAGAGAGAGAGAGAGAGATGGGGGGGGGAGTGGTTTACATCCATTTCCTATACACACAAACACATACACACCACACACACACACACATGCGTGCATGAACACAGGTTGTTTGTATTACACACACATTTACACACACAAACACACACATACACATACAGTACATAATGCACTCGTGAAACACATAAAACACGCGCGCCTGCACACACACAAACAGCACTCCAAATGGCTTATGCCTGATATCACATCATGAGACTCAAAGTCAAAATGCAAAGCCAGGCTTTAGCTGGATGCAGCATTGAGTGATTTTAATGTACAGATTTATTATTATTATTTTATACATTAGCACCAGTAATTCCTGGAATTCGGGAAGGATGTTTACACAATTGTTTTTAATATGTAGATAGTGGTTAAGGTAAGACATGCATTCCTTTAGAATATGTGAATTTCACTCAATGGCACGTCGCCTGTATATTGATACTGTATATGTCTACATCCACTATGGTAACAAGATCATCACAGTGCATCATACATGTATAGTGTGATGCTACGTAATCAGAAACAACGCCCCTAGATTGGTATCACTATGCATTCTCGCTCTCCCAGCTCTCCAAACTGAATCACTTGTCTGAGGAGGCACCTGCTTGGGTCAGGATGGAGGAGGAAATGATATATCCCTCATCTCTGGAATCCTTCCTGACACAATCAGACAGACCTATACCTTTTAAAAACCCTTTAATGGCATTTATCAGGGAAACTTGGAATCAATCGCACAGAATGACTGGTGATAGCCCATATTTAACTACGAGAGCCTCTATATGGTATAATAAGAAACTAAAGATTGGTAAGAAATCAGTCATATGGGACGATTGGATTAAAAGGGGGATACATGTACTAGGTGATATAGCCGGGGAAGATGGGGTTTTGCCTTTTGAGGATATTAAAGAGGATTTTGATATAGATAATAAAAACTTTTATAAATTCCTACAGATTAGACATTGTATATCGTCATCAATAGGAGGACCAAAGTGTGGCCCGATTACTGCAATTCAAGAAATATTCTATAAAGGATGGCGTAGGAAAGGCGGTGCGTCAAGATTTTATGATGTTATAAGAGAATACAATGCACCCAAATTGGCGGGTCTGAGATTGAGCTGGGAGAACGATGTACGTGAGGATATTACTGAGGAAATGTGGGAGAAACTGGTGTCCAAATGGGGTAAATTCTCTAGGGAGGCGCAATCACAACTTATTTTTTACAAAGTGTTGAACAGAAGCTATTGGACGCCTAGTAAACTGGCCAGACTGAAATTAAGGGACAGTGACATCTGCTGGAGATGTGAGAAGGAGACAGGCACTTTACTGCACATGCTGTACGAATGTGAGAAGGTCCGGAAAATGTGGGATCAAATTGTGATATTCCTAAGTAAGGTTCTGAATGTGAAGATAAATAACGCCCCAATGGCATGTGTTTTGGGTATAGTACCGAAAGGGATTAAACTGCCTAAATACCGGGGAATGTGGTATAGAATGGCCATGATATCAGGATGTAGAATTGCATTACGACATTGGAAATCACCTGTTGATATTACTTTTAAAGAATGGATGGAACTAATGTTCCGGACAGCATCATATGAAAGGGTGACGTATAGAGTCGCAGGGAGAGAGGATATTTTCGCTGAGGTATGGGACAGTTTTCTACACCTGACTGAACGGTCTGGGGACAAATGATTAAGGTGGGATTACAATGTTATCAAGGATGAATATGAAAAAAGGGATCTGATCTGATGGTACTTGTGCTTTATAATGTAATGTGTATGTATGTACATGTATTTTATGTCCGGATGGTGTATCTATGGAACGGTCACTGTCTCTATCACACTCACATGTGCGCAGGTATAGCCGCATACAAGTATCTAGGATACACATATTCATATGTGTACATAATAGGTTTACACACACTCATATACACAAGGATAAGGTATACACGTCAGGGGCACACATACATGCACATACTCACTTATAGGAAATAGGCATACACACACCTACATATACACATAGTTGAAGTATAGGTTTTCACTGACACATATGGGGGATACACATGTATATAGGAGACACACACATACGTAGCTGAGACGCACATATATATACACATCTGAGATATACACTCACATAGGGGGCAGAGGCACACATGGATACGAGACACACACAAGAGATAGGAGTACAGTCACATACCAGGAAGATGCACACACACACATATGAGGCATGTACACATGCTTACGTGATACACGTACCCACATACATGTGTTGGAGACATGCGTGCATGGATGTTATCATGCACAACTGCATGTGTCTGGGGCGCTTTCTCTCACATGCAATATGGAGAAGGGTGGCATCCCGATAGAGGATGCAGCACATACCTGCTCGAAGGTAGTTCGGTCTACATGCAAAGTATATATATCAGGGATGTATACGCATAATGTATAGTATAGTATGTTTCTTTTTTCGTAAGTCTTTTTTATTTTCCATGTCAGTTGTTAATGTATTTGTATGAGTCCTTTACATGTTTTGTATGTTCTTACAAAAAAGAAAAAGGCAAATCCTGGAAATTGCATATGATGATGTGGAAAGAGATGTTGTGAATATTGGAGAGATTTGTGCAAAAAATATCAAAAAAAAAAAAAAAAAAAAAGAAAAACGCCCCTGTCATCCCCCCATCACCCAACACCCCCCCCCCCTCTCTCTCTCTCTCTCTCTCTCTCTCTCTCTCTCTCTCTCTCTCTCTCTCTCTCTCTCTCTCTCTCTCTCTCTCTCTCTCTCTCTCTCTCTCTCTCTTTCATTTTCTCTATCTTTATCTATCGACTGCAGGGGCATTAAAATTGAATGAGCTTCACAATGGACTTCAAAGGAGAGCTGTATAGCATGATTCACGGTTGAATTAAAATCCCAGTATTTCAGTGCTCTGACGAGGAGAGCTACTTCGCCTTAGCCTTGGCATGCTAGGTCGGTCGGTCGGTCGTGTGGTTGGTTGGTTGATGGCAGCGGTGACAACGGTATAGTCAGCTAATTATAACCTCTGTCTCTGTGTAACTTGGCAGCTGCTGGAAGGATGGTGACGTTGTTGAGAGAGCAGCAACATCAGAGGGTGTTTGAAGACGACAGTCAAGACGCCGGCAGCCATAGCAGCCAAAAGCTATACAGCGTCTCTCAGCGTTGAAAGCCACACTTTGAACAAGATCTGAGTCCTTCGCTTTTATAGAAACCCCCACCACCTGCTGACATCTGAAGCAATAATAACACTTTATATCCTTCATCGCATTACTTTACCCATTATTGGCCGGGTTGTTCCGACGTCTGACATCTACTGGCCGGTTCTGACCCAATTGGGTGATTGTGTGCCTGATTTTCATCATACATTGCTATGTGTAATAAGGGTTATCTCCTATATAAAAATTGAAACTGAAACTGATGAGCTGACAAAACGTCAAGAGTGTGGAACCTACAGTATATCTGTTCTAGAGCAGGCGAGAACAGGGCTTGGTCGACAGTCAATCATGTGGACTCTATAGACTATATATACCAGCACCTTTTTTACCCATGTGATGGCTCACTGGCTTCTGCTCTACTGCTGTACATCTGTTTGTTTTTGTTTTTACCCCTAAAAACTGAGGAATGCCTATACAATTCGGCACAGACTAAATTGTGAATTTGTATTTTACCTTTTCGGCCTATTTAACTTGATTAATGATTGGAGGACGGCTTTAAACTCGACATATTCCTTACTTCACAAGAAAGACAAAGCGCTTTTTACAATGTAGGGTGGAAATTGCCTCCTTCACAACCACTGTAGCACCTAACCTTGAGCAACGCAGGCTCAATGGCTGCCATACACTGGCACCAGGCACACATCACACTACACTGGTTGAATGGCTCAGGAGACAGGGATTGACATCAGCTAATTAAGGGTGGGAGGGATGATTAGGTGGCCTTGATGTCAGAGACCTGATTGGGAATTTGACCAGGAACATCGGGGAACCCCTGTTCTTTGCTGGATTCTATAACGCCCGAATTCAGTCGGTTCACCTCGGTTTAACTGGAGGACGGCACTCGCAGCTGTATGATGTCCCTTTCACCGTAACAGGGGCAGTGTTACCGACAAGTCCAGAGTAGGCCTACTCCCTGCTGGACAAAAACACCACTTTCCGACAACGGCCTTGACCCGGGGCTCGAACCGGTGATTTCTACCCATGTAACCATGCTGCCGAAAAAAAACATTTTGTGACACCGTGAAACTCCCTTCTGGTTGGGAACCACTGCTCTAATGGAACAGAGCAGGATCTTTGGAGTTCTAATAGGTAGACTTTGATTAACCGGCTACTCTGATTAACCAGTCCCTGCGGCCGGCTTCCCTGTAACTCTACTAACATCCACTAACATCATGTTGCCAATGAGTGTGTGCTGTGAGAGCGGATGGAGAAAACACTAAGATTAAAGTCTTCTGTGCCTCCTCCTTCCATTGGTGTTAGAGACAGGCATAGCAGGAAATCCCACACCTCCTATGCCGCGCCCCCCCACCCCAAGCAACAGAGGACAGGTTTATGCTTTGTCCTTCCAAAGAAAGCGGAATACTGTATAACACCTATTCCGTATTGTCATGCACCGTGTAGACACCTTCCCTCTTACTCTAGCTGGATTAGTTCAAGCAGGTCTCCCAAATGGACTTAGAATACTTTACTTCATGTCCTGGGTGGTATCAAGGCATAGGGAAGTCATGCCCCTTGCTTTCAGGATAGAATACAAATCCAACCGGATTGTGTGGGCGGCTAGGTGGTGTAGTGGGCAAGGCACTCGCCACCAGTGTGGAGACGCTAGGATTCGCGTGTTCGAATCCAGCTCTCCACATTGTTTTTCAGTTTGGCTGGTCGTCCGCAGTAATACACATTGGCCGTATTACGGGGAGGGAAAACTGAAGGGTGGGGATCGAACGTTGTGAACAAGCGACTCCTACAAGTCGGTTGGTGCGCCTGCGCAGTAGAATCAGGAAGTGTCGGGGGCAGCGTGAGCCTCCCACGCGTTACTCCTCGACACTGAGAGATCGAGCTGCGCAGGTGAAAAGATGCGACTGCTGTTACCTCAAGTACCGGAGGGGACTTGTGCTATGTATGACTTAGTCCACATTGCAGCCGGCTTGTGGGAGGCAAGAAACAGCGTTCGTGACAGGGGAGGGTTGAATTGGATGATACGAAATTGGGATGGGAGAAAATATGGAAAAATGGGAGAAAAAGTGGATAAAAAAAAATAAAAAAATCCAACCGGATTGTGGCTATTTTCTCTCTCTCCACCTGTCCAGCGAAGTTAAAACAACACGATACGAGAGACCCTTGGTGTCAACTCATTCATACGTTTTGTTTTCAAGCGACGTGTAGGATAAGCCCACGGTACAAACACTTTCATGGTCTGGCTGTGTGACATCAACCTGTTTGTGTAAACTCCTTCAAGGTTGGTCAATGAAGAAGCCAGTGACCTTCAGCCATACCCACACCTCCTGAAACCGCTTGGAAGCAGCTCAGGGGCCGTGTCTTGTTTACTTCACAACCTTTAGTGTCACAGCGAAAGATTCTGAGAAATGGCTCCTTTTGACCCAGTTTGCAGAGCACACGAGTGCACCTTCGGCAAAGTCAGAAGAACTACACACCTCTCCATTGATGGGAGACACTGTCTCCCCCTGCTCCCAAGCACCCTCAAGTCCACCCAAATCCTCATTCCACCACGTTTACATATTGCAAAGCTCCAGCCCTCCCCCTCACGCCCGCAGCTGAAACGGTCATCCACTCCTTAATTTCATCCTGTCTTGACTACTGCAACTCACTCCTCTGTGGAATCAGTGCCAGTTCTATAAACAGAGGTCTAAATGGTCCAGAATGCATGGACATTGATGATCTAACCCACACCAAATACTGGCACCACAGACCACAGGAGGTAGAGCAGTCGTCTGGGAATCCGGAGGTTCCCGGTTCGATTCCCGCTCCTCCCGACAGCATGTCCAAGTGTCCTTGAGTAAGACACTTAACCCATAACTGCTAACTAGGGATGTCCGATATTATCGGCCGACCGATATTATCGGCCGATATCGGCAGTAAAATGTGATATCGGAAAATATCGGTATCGGTTTAAAAAATATATAAAACAATAACAATATTTGTTATATATATATCCAGTGAAATTATTAGTTACCTGAAATTATTCCGTTTTTTGGGGTGGGAAACCCTGCATATATCGGTATCGGTTGATATCGGTTGATATCGGTATCGGAAATTAAGAGTTGGACAATATCGGAATATCGGTATCGATAAAAAAGCCAATATCGAGCATCCCTACTGCTAACACCTTGCATGGTTGCCTCTGCCGTCCGTGTGTGAATGTGTGAGTGAATGGGTAAACTGTGAGGCACAAGTTGTAAAGCGCTTTGGATAAAAGCACTATATAAATGCAGTCCATTTACCGTATCAGCCAAGTCCTCAAAGATCTCCACTGGCTCCCTGTCTCACGGATCAATTACAAAATCCTGGTGGCCACCTACGAAGCCCTTCACCTATTGCCACTCATCTTCTTCTTTACAGACGGGACTACGACTGACACAGCCAATCTCTGTATGACCATGGATATCAACATATAGCAGCCTAGCCTGCTATGTAATAAAACAATACCTTAAATATATCCCCATTCCCCTGTTGGTAGATCTTTAGCCAGCATGATTAGCAGAACATTCATTGTTTTTAGTTACAGTCCATGTAAGGAACTAAATCCCAAACTGCTGCTAACAATATAAGACAATTGTGTCAATGTGTGGAAGTGTTAAGCAAGGTGTTGCTGAATAAAAAGTATGCCTATACTAAGGAAGCTGAAGCAGGCTGGCCTGCCACGAAATCTCCTTGTCAACTTGTATCATTGTGCGGTTGAGAGTGTGCTGACCTACTGTGTGTCTGTGTGGTTCTCCAGCTGCACAAAGGCAGAGCAAGAGGCTCTACAGAGGGTGGTGAAGGCGGCAGGCAGGATCGTCGGGACTACCAAACATCACCTCCGTCTTCACCTCCCGCTGCCTACACCGCTCCAAGTGTATCATCAAGGACCAGTCTCACCCAGCACATCACCTCTTTCAGCTCCTTCCCTCAGGGAGGAGATACCGGTCCATAAATGCTAAGAGCTCAAGATTTATGAACAGCTTTTTCCCCCAAGCAGTCAGACTGCTAAACTCCCATTGACTGTCCCCTCACGTGCACCATGCACCTTACCTGGACTTGATAACTATTACTGTATGTTTACCACTCATCATGCACTTTAAAATATTTCTGTTATATGTACAGTGTTACGTTATGTGTTACATGTATGATTGTGTACTACGGTCATGTGGGAGCTCCCCTGAAATTTCGTTGTATACTTTGTGTGCAATGACAATTAAAAGTCAATTATATTCTATGCTATGCTCAAATAACATTCCCTGGATAAATTAAGATTTACAATAAATCAATAAACTTTTTTCAATAAAAAGACTGTGATTGTCAAAAGGAGTTTATTTGTCTGTAGAATTGAATTATTTTACAGAAACTGATCAATATTTGATCATAAAAAAGCCAACTGATATTGACGTGCATTTTATGTGTATACTGAGTGTTTATTTGTAGTATATGAAATGTGTTGAAAGTATATTTCTACCCATAATTATGTACTTTTACTTGCAATGTATTGTTGGTATTTCTTAGGTGCTTTTGTGTACTAATTCAAACCACATGTTTAGTAAGATAGTATGAAGTAAAAAAGAATACATAAATAAACTAAATGTAATGTTAGCAAAAGTAACCAAGTATAATTCAAATTGTAATATATTTAAGTACATCTGAAGTACAACTTTTAACACACTATGTACAATTAAATTTACTTCTAGAAAATATACTTATGTATACTTTATTTTATAAATTGTTTTACGTAATGAAATGGCAGCATTCAACCATTAACTTTTGCTATGCCAAAAGCTTGCCTCCTCTTCATGCTCACTTTCCCTCAGTCAGTTTCAACCCCCCGTTCCACGAACAGTAACATTAGATAACCCACCAACTCACACCATGACATGCTTTAAATAGCACAGAAGTATTGAGCTCATAACAAACCGTACAGCATTTACTACTGTACACTACAGCCCGAGATGCTGGGACGACAGGATTGGAAACAAATTCTGCCAGGTTCGTGAGAACAAAATGACCCATTAGCGAAGAAGGTTAATTAGCCAAACTAGTCTAGATTCTGTACATACCACAGGTCCCAATGTGTGCTCATCTATACCAGTGTAGAGCTGCACTATATTACATATACTGCAATGTCTCCGACTGTGTTTATATTCCAGGCCCTCATTTTCAGTAGACTTCTATCCTTTCATGAAACGCATACTCCCTCCTTAATTTCTTCTCGCTTTTAGAGTAACACTTTTATCTACGCCTATCCCTGTGACTCCACTCAATATTATGCCGGCCGTATAGTAAAACAGTTGTTGCCCAAATGCATACAAAGCAATAACATTACTGCAGTGAATTGATTCAAGTCCAATACATCAAGTCAAGTCAAGTAATTTATTTATATAGCATATATTTAAAAGCTCAACGAGCTGACCAAAGTGCTGTACAGTAACTACAAAATGTAAAACTATAGACATAGTCACACAGTGTAGCAGAGGACAATACAACATGACAAAAGACAGGATGGAAAGTCACAGTAGCTAACGGACGATACAGTATGACATAGGACAGTAGACAATATGTTATGACACAAAGACTATACAGCCGACAATATGGTAAGACATAGGATACTAGACAATATGTGACCCCGACCAGTGCTATAGCCTACATGTCTATTTTTTATAGGAGTAGGCATAGACGCCTACGTAATGGAGCAGGCGAAGCGGGTGCTCTACCAGTATTGAACTTGGGGGAGCAAACTTGTCTCTTTGCTCCCTCACTTTTTGATCATATGATATATCCCCCCCCAATATATAAATATTATCTAACCATAACTACGTAATTTCAATCAAATTAATAATACGCAATGATCAGTGGATTGCATATTTTCTTCAAGAAGCAGAATAAGGCTAACCCTCTCTGCCTATTGGGACATCATAATCGGGCTACCAACTTGAAAACGTGGTCATTTTTGGATTATCGAAGCTTTTGGACTGCAATAAGAAGATTTTGGATCTGTTTACCGCGCACAGGATCTACCAAAATGAACTGATAAGACACTTGGACACTTGGACTAATAATGCATTCAGTCATTTGGACGGAGTTGTTAAAACTCACTCCACTCAAATCAATAGAGTTATATTTCACTCTATTCAAATCAAATTTAAAGTGACGTGGCTGGGATAAATGGGCCAGTCAGTCAGCCAAAACAAATTCCTGGACCAAGGTCGAAACGGGGAGCTGCTGGAGTCGAAGGCCCTCTGGGAGATAAGAGGGCGAGCGGCTTCCCCACCCGCAATCCCTCCCTACCTCCCCCACCCAGGACTTGGCTTGTGCACTCCCCCCCACCTCCCCCCCCCCCCTTCCTCTGCATTGGCGCTGCACTGTCGGCTGCCTCGTGTGAGGGATCACTCCCCCCCCCCCCCCCTACAGCCCTGTAACAACCCCAACCCACTCCCCCCTCCTTCCGTAAATGGCGCTGCCTATGACGGCTGCCAGTCTGTTTGCGGTGGTGAATATGCATATGTTTGTCTCAAAGCTCTGTACCATTATTACTATCTAAAATGTAATAATTGTGGAATATTACTGTAATGAGCTGTATGTGTATGATCCAAGCGTCCTATGATCCTCATAGGAGCATAACAGAAAAAAGCATTCCATGTGAAGGTATTCTGTATCTTTGCATGTCAACTAATAAAGAAACTTGAAACTTGAACTTAATAGCAAGTTTTTAAGTTTCCAAAGATTGCGACACCCCCCTGCCCGATATGGTTTGATCCAGCCCCCAGCAGACATAGCGGAGCCCGGCCGGCGCACTCCAGTCTCACAGCGCTGCAGGCAGCCTCCAGGTGTAAACTGGTAGGCAGGCAGGCAGCGTGAACACTTTGTCACAACAGCAGGATCTTCCACTAAGTAAGTTCAGTTGTTCGAACAAACTATTATGTTAGACATCATCTTTACTATTGAGTGGTATAACTTCTACCACGCAATACAATAAAATTGTTTCATTGTCCGAAATGCCATCTGGTCATACCAATAATAATAATTATAATAATAATAATAACACAGTTTCCCTCTGGTTGGCGTTAGCTTTAGTGCTAGCCGCTAGCTAACGTTGTCATATATCTAGATATGTGGTGTCGTCAGCTGGATAACGTTGACTTCGTTTGCAAATTTTAACGTTCGCTATGGCAGACGAGCAGGGCCGGATTAACGACGGCCGCGGCCCGTGGGCCTTTAGTGACGAGGGCCCCCCCAATTTTTTTTTTTTTTTTATAATAATAATAATGCAATAAAAGTCTGAAAATGAAGGGATTATGTCCATGAGTGTCATTTTTAGAAATTAAGGCCTGCCTCTTATATAAGCCTCTCTAATAAAGGCCTGGTGCTCTTTGCAGCTGAGGTAAATAGAAGACCCGTCCTATATTTGAGGATTTACGGTAAATCAAGATGTTCAATTATCTTAAGGTACAATACCTGAAATGAAAATGTGTGTGTGTGTGTCCAGCCAACCAGGTAACATGGCAGAAAAAAGAAAGAATACAGACATCGGAGCATTTTTCAGTACACCAAAACGCAAAGTAAGAACCCTAGTAGCCTAATAGCTCAAAGACTTAAAGGGCGGGCTCCACAAATAATGGATTGCACGGTGTTAATTGCACCCTTACTTACAATTCATTATGAATTGTAAATGGGGGACCCTGATGTAAACAAAACAAAAGTCTTTCTCTGGTCTGCATCCCCTTAACAATTGTGTGTATTGAGCCGTACTATATTGTACCCATTCTGCAATATGTTAATAAATTTTTGTATCAATCAATAACAGATTGCAGAATGGGTACAGTACAGTACAGTACGGCTCAATACACACAATTGTTAAGGGGATCCAGACCAGAGAAAGACTTTCGTCTTGTTTACATCAGGGTTCCCCATTTTCAATTCATAATGAATTGTAAGTAAGGGTGCAATAGAAATGTTTCATAATGATGTTCAGTGTATTCATAAGTGTATTGCTCTCCTTAATGTAGAATGATATGGTGACTGTACAGACTCAGGAAGGAGAGAAAGAGACCCAAGAGTTACAGGTAATGGAAATATCAGACAGTCAGCTTAAAGTGTAGGATAACATAACAAATTAAGACACAAATACTTGGATTATATATCCCCCCCTCTCTCCCTTTCTTTACAGAGTAGCATAAAGATTGTGTATTCAAACCGGTTCAGTGTATTCATAAGTGTATTGCTCTCCTTAATGTAGAATGATATGGTGACTGTGCAGACTCAGGGAGGAGGCAGAGAAGGAGAGAAAGAGACCCAAGAGTTACAGGTAATGGAAATATCAGACAGCTTAAAGTGTAGGATAACATAACAAATTAAGACACAAAATAGCTATATTTACAGCAGACCCTGTTATTGTTCCTTGTTGGTATTTTTTCTCTCTTTCTTATTAAAAACTTGGCCTATTTGAAAGGAGATTGATTTAATAAAAATAAAAGAGCGAAAAATCAATATACAGTATATATACAGTATATATATATATTAATATATTATTATTATTATTATTATTATTATAGTAATTGGCTATCATACTGCAATATAAACTGAGTTTTATAGTGAACAGAGCAGCTTTATTAGTCAAGATTGAAGGCTCTATATTGCAGGAAATTGCACGTACAGGTTCATTAAATGAAAAAAATATCTGCCGTGGAGGGGGTCGTGCCGGACACCCTCCAAACCACCCCTTGCATGTCAAAAAAAAAAAAAAAAAAAAATATAATAAAAATTAAAAAAAAATTGCACCCCCACTTTCAACTATAACTAGGCGGCCATGGGAGTAGGACTATGCAACAGACAGTATGGTAAGACATAAGACACAGGGAATGACAGTAGAGTAACTGGACACTGTACAGAACACAGAACAGCAACACAAGGGGGACTGAATAAGCACTAGGCTGACAGAGAGAAATGTAGAGAGAATGGTGAGGGAGCGGGGATTAATCCTAGCCAAATGCTATGGAGTAGAGGCAGGGGTGTAAAGTACTTGAATAATTGTACTTCTTACAGTACTGTTTTGTGGGATTAGTACTTTACTTGAGTATTATTAGGTTTGTATACTTGTACTTTTACTCAATTACATTTCAGAGACAAAAAAACATACTATATACTCCTTACATTTAAAATGTAGACCTACAAACTACAAATCTCGCCGGTCCAACCATTTTAATTAGTATATTTGTTTCTCTGGCCGAACTAACGTTAACGTTATTAATCCGGCCGCCCTTTTTTTAAAACAGCCAATCAAATCCCCATCAATGGAAGATTAACCCGCCCATACCCATGCCGATTGGTCCTTGTGCAATACTAGAAAGTGGGGATCTTTGATTAAACACCTGCTATCAGAAGAATACAAAAAGTTTTGACTTTAACTTTTTAGTACTAAAATTAAGTACATTTAAAAGTAGACACTTGTTGACTTTTACTCAAGTGTGTTTTTAGCCTGATACTCTGACTTTTACTTGAGTACGATTTTGAGACGGTACCCATACTTTCAGTTAAGTATAATTTCTGGGTACTTTTTACACCCCTGAGTAGAGGTGGGTTTTGAGGCAAGATATGTGCGGCAACTCAACACAATGACACAGAGAGCAGCGTAAAGCTCTTCGGAGCAGTAGATCGGGAATGGGCTCATCTCTGCACTCTGTAGTCTGTTCCTGTGTTTCGGAGTGTTTGACAGTTAGTTTGTTGCCGCATTGTTGTTGGTCGAGCATGTTTATCGGCTTTACTGTTTCACAACAAACCCGTGTGGAATTTCTGAGCGGGCATGAAATATATGGGCGAGCATGCACGCATATACACACCTACACACCTACTCACCTACACACACACACACACACACAAACACACACACACACACACGCAACATCCTATAATCAGCTCTGCCCAAAATACATATCGCCTTGGTGTATACAATGAAGATAGATGCAAGCATGCATGCACACACACACACACCCACACCCACATGCACCACAATCAAAAATATGTTGCCTTCGTATATTAATATGTTTCTATTTATAATTTATTTTATCATTTATTTTACTCGTGAACCAAGCCAAATGTTATACTGTTACTATACTGTTTCCTAAAAAAATACAGAAGCATAATCAAGAACATGTATCAGGACATTAAATGCCAAGTGTTACATAACGGATGTGCACGAGAACACTTCAAAGTGCTCACCGGCGTGAAACAGGGCTGCCTACTTTCCCCCTTCCTCTTCCTCCTATTCATCGACTGGATCATGAGACAAACCACAACCAATAAAAAGACTGGCATCCAGTGGAGTCTAACGGAGCACCTCGAAGACCTGGACTTTGCGGATGACATCGCACTACTCTCATACAACCATCAACAGATGCAAGACAAAACCCAGCTGCTAGAAACAACTGCAGCTGGACTTGGGCTCAAAATAAATGGACCAAAAACTCAAGTAATCAGAGTCAATAATAAAAGTACGAACCCCATAACCATCGGGCCAAAAACTAGAAGAGGTTGACAAATTCACATATTTGGGTAGTGTTATAGCTGTGGATGGCGGGACTGAGGAAGACGTAAGGGCAAGAATAGGAAAAGCTAGAGCAACATTCAACATGTTAAACAAGATCTGGAAAACCCGAAACATCAAACTCAACACCAAGCTCAAAATATTCAACTCCAACGTGAAATCCGTACTGCTATATGGCTCTGAAACCTGAAAAACCACCACTAACATCATTAATAAACTGCAGACCTTCATCAACCATTGTCTGAGATGTATCCTCAGGATCTTCTGGCCAAACACAATCACCAACATCAAGCTGTGGGAATGCACCAAGCAAGAATCAGTGGAGGTCCAGTTGACCAGGAGAACATTTAGCTGGATTGGGCACACACTTCGAAGACACAAAACCGCAATAACTAAACAGGCATTAACCTGGAACCCACAAGGCAAGCGAGGCAGAGGAAGACCCAAAAACACCTGGAGAAGAGACACTGAGCAGGAACTCAAGACGAGGGGACTGACGTGGAGAGGATGGCTCAAGACAGATGGGGGTGGAAACGTCTCATCAATGGCCTATGTTCCAAAAGGAATAAAAGACCTAAGTAAAAGTAAGTAATACTGTTTCCCCAAAAAGTGCATAACTCTGAGGCATTCTGCGTTTAAGTGTTAGTAAAGCCTGATTCCATGATTTTGTCTGTGATTCCTGCTAAACGGAAAACATAGGGAGATCATGACAAGCCCGGATTCAATGTGCCGTGTTTCAGTATGCACATCTTTGATGGCCAAAAAAGAAGGGTTCTTTTTAGGGCAGACTTGAATGCTTCGAAGCTTCAATCTCTGCCGTGGTAATCGACAGCTAAATCAATATTCAAATGCTTTGAGTAAAAAAAATATATATATATATATTTATAGATTTAATAATCGAATCACATAGCTCTCAATAATGAGGTGGATCCAGGCTCAGCTTACAGCTTGGTTAGATATTACATTCATAATGTGTGTCATAAGCCCCCCCCCCACCCATAACACCCACCCAAGCTTTGATTATTCACTGATAAGTACTTCTGAAGCTTCGATTATTCACTGGTAATTACTTCTGAAGCTTCGATTATTCACTGATAATTACTGCTGAAGCTTCGATTATTCACTGGTAATTACTTCTGAAGCTTCGATTATTTACTGATAATTACTGCTGAAGCTTAGATTATTCACGGGTAATTACTTCTGAAGCTTCGATTATCCACTGATAATTACTGCTGAAGCTTCCAAGACCAAAACATGGTAGAGTATTTGGCACAGCCCTGGTTCTTTTTGAGAATTCCGCCTCAACTCAATGCTGCAAAAGACTGGGAAAGGTGTTTGAAGCAATCTACCCAGTGGTGGATACATACTGCTTGAAGTACAGTGGACTACTGGTGCTATAAAAAAGATTCAAAAGATGATAGCTGGAAACCTTTGAAATCCAGCATAAAGTGGACGTTTAGCCTTGGGATCGTTATTATTATCTGTTTCACCTTTTAGCCAGAAGGGGAAAAAAATGTTTGCCACTAATTGCTTTTTATACAAAAACATGTGATGTCATATTCAGCTGCTTATGTGCGGTGTGCCATCATGTACATGTGCAAGTTCTCAAAACATTCTCAAGGCTACAGCGCCAAACTGCCCTACTTCCAGCTATAATGGCTTTGTGTTATAGGATTTTCCCAACAATCTCAAACCCGCCCTCTTTCCTTCATCCTCCAATCACAGATATATCCCTTGGAGAAGCGACAGTTTGCTTCCCAGTGGAGCTTTGACGACGTCCACAGACTGTGGACATCCTTTCACCAAGGCGTTTGAATGACAACTGATGGTGACAATCCCAGGAAAACTGGACCCATGAATCAAGCATTGAAGGGCAGTGGCTTCCCGACCCTTTTCTCCATAACTAGATGTGTTCCAGACAAGCTGGAGGATATGCGCACCGCGGTGGACGAGGGAGCCCTGCCCCGGCTGCCTGTCAAAGTGAAGGGAGAAAGCTACTCCACCGATGGCCAGCCTTCTGCTCAGCTCCCAGCCACACACTGACAGACATGCCTAACAGGACCATGATGGATTACTAGCCTAGTTCACGATATATACACACACACGCACGCACGCACGCGCACGCATGCACGCACGCACGCACGCACGCACGCACGCACGCACGCGCACACACACACACACACACACACACACACACACACACACACACACACACACACACACACACACACACACACACACACAACACAAACACACACCTCCTGCTGTCTAGCATAGCATATGAATGGTCTGCATGCTGTGTCTGTTTGGCAAGTGCCTTCAAGCCATACTGGGTTCCTACACTGTCAATACAAATACTATCTCAAATGGTGATGACGATGATACTGTAATGTGTGTGAGTGTGTGTGTGTGTGTGTGTGTGTGTGTGTGTGTGTGTGTGTGTGTGTGTGTGTGTGTGTGTGTGTGTGTGTGTGTGTGTGTGTGTGTGTGTGTGCGTGCGTGTGTGCGTGCAGCTGTGCACAAATGTGTGCACACCAATTCTAAAGCTAGTTCTTAATCTGATTGTGATGGTGATGATGGCAGCACGCACATGTGTGCGAGTGTGTGTGTGTGTGCGTGTGTGTGTGCTTGTGTGAAAATTAAACGCACCTCCGATGTCCGGCCTGAGTTTGTTGTCGTAGCCGTCCAGCAGGCTGTTGAGGATGTGCGTGACGTCGCTCTCTATCAGCTTGGGCGTCAGCACCCACGTCTTGTTTGCCACCTCGTCGTCCTCCTCTTCCTGCAGGGAGCTGAGGGAGAATGCGTGTGATGAAGGTGTGATTAGCAGACCATGTCGTTTTTGCATCATAGGTCACTGGAAACGTGTATTTCTGTTTTCACGTCAGTTATTGCTATTAGCAAACACAGCAGCAGTAATGTTGTCAAGTTGTAACCTATCTATAGACCGCAGAAATGACGTTGCATTTGGCCTCGCATACTGGTTCAAAAACCCCTGTAGCGTAGCCTACTTTACTATGGAGAGACTATGATATTTTACGATAAAATGAAAAGGAAAACACATTGGATCAGCTTGAAAGGCTTCTTGGCATCGGTGAGTCTGCTTAAAACTATATGAATAAACTTTGCATAATGTCCAGAGACATGTGGCTGACAACTTCCGCGGCCACAGCATCTTTTTCACCTGCTAGCATAAATTTCCAAGGTTAATCTCAGCCGGTCACACTGGTCCCATGAATTTGTTTACATTCTGCTAGTATGACACTGCCTTGGCCTCTCCTTCCTTTGTTGTCCTCCTCGGGGGGCTAGCTAGCTATCATAGGGCTGGGCGATATGGAAAAAAATCATATCGCGATAACGATATGATAATTTTATTTTATTTCTCGATATCGATAATTATCGAACTGTTATAAGTATAAAAAAAAATTAAATTTTTTTTTTTTTTTTTTTTTTTTTTTTTTTTTTTTTAACAACAGATGTATGTTTATTTTGCAGCAATTCTTTGTCATTGCCGCCATCTTTAGTGTTACATCCCCTCACACTCCAGTTCTCAGGCTGCAGCTGGTTTAAAAGCTAAAGTAAACCGGCTTCTCTGCTGGCTGTGGCTCCAGAGGAGTTGAACAGTTCTGGCTCTGCTAGTTTATTTTCGATCTTTTGGCGCTTTTTTGGTGGACAAACCACCGCACATGTGCACTGTGACTCGTGACTGGAGTCTAGTTCTGCTAGCACACATAGCCTACTGTGTACAGACGGTTTCAAAATGTATTTTAAATTAGAAAGCAAACAAAATAAATGGACAAGAGAAAAAGAAATCTGAATTTGGTCAGTATTGTCATTTGGACAAGCAAAGCCATTACTTTAAGAAAGAAAAAAAAAAAAACGATTTTTCGATTTTTTTTTAATTTCGATATTCGATATCGATTATTCAAATATATCGCGATATTTATCGTTATCGTTATATCGCCCAGCCCTAAGCTATCATATATCTATAGTTCATTTACCCATCTATGACTCAAAAGCCATTGTTGCCACTGGTGTTTGGTGAATTAGGAGAAAACCCTTTGATATGACATTTAGAAGATGGTTTCACAAACAGAAAAGAAAGGTAACAGTCATTTCAATACGGCTCCATTCAACCACATATCATGTGACAGCAATATGTGTTCTGTAACAGTGAAATGGGGCAATTGGGAAGCCGAAAATAGCCATAACAAAATAAGGTGACATGTGAAATTGCATATAGGGATTATACAGAGAAAATGCATCATCTTAAATAGATTAAAATATTAAGCAACCAGCCACAAAGAGTCCCACTAACCATTAGACTAAAAAAACACCTCCATTTAGGCTCCATTTTTAGAACACAAAAAGCACCAGCCGCTCCCACACTGAATACATTATGCATGTTTAGGCCCCTATGCAAACTCCACTGTCCTCCCTGCTGTTTGGAATCAAAAGGGAGATGAAAGGACCGAGGCTCCTGCTGCTTTGCTGCAGATCTGTACACTCTGTCTGACCTGCATAGCGATGACATCTGTAACGCTATCATAATCCAGCGCTAGTCTTAACACAAGGCTGAAACTGACACAGGGGATGATTATGGTGATAGAGAGGGATGCGCAATGCAGTAGTTTATCTCTCCCTCTCTCTCTCTCTCTCTCTCTCTCTCTCTCTCTCTCTCTCTCTCTCTCTCTCTCTCTCTCTCTCTCTCTCTGATGATCACATAACACACGTAAAAAGGTGCATTCTGTCATCCCCCCCCCGGCCCCCCGCACCTGTTTTGTGTTTATAAGCGTTCTCTCTTGGATAAGGGTTGCGTGCTCAATGAGGGCCCTGCTTGAATCGAGTTTCAAATAGATTTTGACAAAACAATGTTAGAACTGGTGTGACATTTGTACACATACTGTAGGAGTGACAGAAAGGCATGCAGGTAAGTGGGGAGGGAAGGGGAAAACGCAGAGGTTGGAGAGATCTGTAATTGAACAACAGGGATTATAGCGTTCCTAGAGGCGTTCCCAGCTGACAATGCCTTTTGGTACGTCGATTTCTGTCCTACAAAAACATGGAATGCCTAAATATCCCAGTAAGTTCAGACCACAGCATGTGATATATTCTGCTATATTCCATCTAGTGGCAAGACACTTAACCCGATCTGAAATTAATGAAATTAATGAAAGAAAAAAAAGAAGATATCTGAAAATCTGAAATGGAAAAAAGATTACAAACCTTTGTACTGTCGTTTACTATTATGCACTCTGCTACTAAGCAATATACCTTGCCTATATTTGCCTATACTACCTACTATGCTAATACTGTATGCACTCAAGTCCATAGCACTCAAGTTCGACACTGGTTGACGAACAATGCTACCTACCCTTAGCTGCCAGAGTTGTACCTACCCTTCCTGATGACTTGTTGTGCAGAACGTGTAAGTCACTTTGGATAAAAGCGTCAGCTAAATGACTCAATGTGAATGTAAACCCACTAACTGCTCCCAATGAGAAAGTTGGCATCTTGCAACCTCCGCTGTCAGTGTGTGAATGTGTGAGTGAACGGGTGAATGTGAGGTATAAGTTGTGAAGCGTTTTGGATAAAAAGAGTTATCTAAATGCAGTCCGTTTACCCCATAGAATAGATGCTGAAACTCAAATCACACTACACTGTGATGTTGGTGCTGAAAGCCAATCGGAAAGCCGACCTCTGATTGTATAGCACTCCTCTTCTGTATTATTGCTTAATTAGACTAGAGTTAATTTGAATATTCCATGATTCAGCGCTGTGAAAGCAACACCACCACCACCATCAACAACAACAACAACAACAACAACAACAACAACAACAACAACAACAACAACAACAACAACAACACCACCACCAACACCAACAACAACAATAACAACAACAACTTAATCGATTCCAATTCTGGAACTGAAGGTCCTCATGAAAAACGAAGTAAGAGCTCCAACGATGTAGGATCGTGTTGATTTCCGCGGTATCCTGTGAATAGGTTTTTGCAGTGGCCCCATGTTTCTCTGATTGCTGAAGTGGACAAGCCAATTCCCTGTTGCTGATTCCCCCCCCCCCCCCCCCCCCCGGAAACGTCTGAAGGCACAACACCGTCTCAAGAGTTCCCCACAGCGGTACACATGTTTTTCCTTCTCTCCCACGCTCAGCCAAGAATCATCCTGCTAAATTGGATACCGCTGAATGACGTTCTCGAGCAAAATGGACTGGGAGCTGGGCCCCGTTCCCCGTACCTGGATAACTGAGTTAGCCGGATAACTTTCGGTTAAGTCTGACTTAAGCCGGACTTTCCGGCTCCCCGTACCTGGATTTTCCAAATCACCATGACAACAGATCCAAAAGTTTGAGCCTGGTCGAAAGCAGGGTTTAAGTTCAAGTTAGCCGGATCAACCATCGCCACGACCCCGCAAAGGAGTGACAGCGCGTTTCCTGAAATTATTCCCACAGTCTAGGATCTGCGTTATACCATTCTGAATTACGTTGAAGTACGCTCCATTCTTCCAGAGGGGTCTTTTGAAATGTAAAATAGACCCAAAATGCTGATACTAAATTCACTTTGTCCTAAATAATGCACGTTATATACCGTGGCGCTCGCTCGGTGCAACAACAACAAAATAAAGAATATTCTAAACACGGGTCTCTCGTTCATTAATGTATAAACAATGAATTTATCCCATCTGGCACAGTGGCTCAGCGGTAGTGCTCAATCCTGGCAACCCAGCGACCGGTGTTCGAAACCCCGCGTTTCCAATATAATTTTTTTGAATATAATATTAATTATTATACGCAAAGGTAGCCTGGTTTTAAGTTAAAATATTATAAATCTACATGCATTGAGGATGTCATTCTTTATATAGCTCTCAACGTGCACCAAATTGAATTATTCCTATATTGCAAAAAGAAGGAGACGACTGGGTTTCGAACCCCGGTCGTCTGCGTGAAAGTCAAAAGAAGAACCCGTTACACCACAGAGAAGATAAGTAAAAGATCGACCATACATCAATCAATGGGTAAGGGAGCCGTATCGTTATTCTGTATAACAGTTTTACTAATTATTTTCGCTAGCAAGATCTCATTTGATTATTCAATCCAGCAGGCAAGTTTAAAGAAATATAATCTGATTGATTGAGGTAATGAGGGACTTAAAATTAGCCTATAGATAACGCATTTAACTTGTCGGCGAGGCGATTGAGCCGTACTGCAATATGTTACTAACGTTTTAAATCAATTAATCAATCAATGCCGCTAGAGAATCAGGATCTCTGCTCTCGACACTTGCTGCCTTCTCGGCTGAGGCGGGCACGCGCACTTATCCTGGATCTCAAGTCTGGCTTGAGTTAACGAGACTGAATCCACCTTCGAGGAACAGGAAAATCCCGGCTTCAAACATCGGGTTAACTGAAGCTGGATAATGACATCTTGATCGACTTAGTTGAACCAGGTATGGGGAACGGGGCCCTGGTCACTAACAGCAGACAATGGAAGTGTGGATTCCTTGACAAAAGCTCTGGCACTTCATAGGTGCCTGCAAGCGTGTCGAGTTGCATGTGTGTGTGTGTGCGTGTGCGTGTGCGTGTGCGTGTGTGTGTGTGTGTGTGTGTGTGTGTGTGTGTGTGTGTGTGTGTGCGTGTGTGTGTGCGTGTGTGTGTGTGTGTGTGTGTGTGTGTGTGTGTGTGTAGGCTACAAGTGTCTTTTAGTTTTCATTTTTGGCAGCATGGGTCATGTTCACAAGCTGGTGGTTAGGGTCCTTCAGATGGCCCACATCTCCAAGAGAAGGCTAAACAGTTAGCAAGGTACTGCTCTATATCTGCTATTATTGGTAGCCACCACTCTATTTGGAGACAGCGTTGCTTTTTGTACCCATAGAGTAGATATAGTTTTACGGAAATGCTATTGTATCTGTTTTTGAAACATCATCTGTGTCAATATTGTATGTGTACGATGAATGCTGCACAGTCACAAACAAATTGAATAACTCCCAATGAGCTAATTACACTGTCCTTAATGTACTCTGTATTTATGTGGACATAAATAAAGCATCTAAAATGTGTGTGTGTGTGTGTGTGTGTATGTGTGGATGATGAATCTGGCATTGCAGCTTGGCCAACTCTTGTAACCGAGGAAGCGATAGAGCCAATGCATGAACCCACTACGTACAACTGTATACATGTTACGTACACGCGCACACATGCATGCACGCACCAACAAACCAACCAACCAAAACATTTACCCAGAGTGCAGTATAGATGTGCTCCTTCCAAGCATCTGATAATGGTGCATTAGTGTAGTGTAGCGAAGCGTTATGTTCATGCACTATATAGCAGGAATATGCTACCAGGATCTATGAGAGGAAACGCTAGATTCTGGCAGCTGTACAATGTTATAGCAGGGTTCTCTATACTGTGAGTGAGTGAGTGAGTGAGTGAGTGAGTGAGTGAGTGAGTGAGTGAGTGAGTGAGTGAGTGAGTGAGTGAGTGAGTGAGTGAGTGAGTGAGTGAGTGAGTGAGTGAGTGAGTGAGTGAGTGAGTGAGTGAAATCCTGGGTCCATGAGTGAGTGTGTGTGTGTGTGTGTGTGTGTATGTGTGTGTGTGTGTGTGTGTGTGTGTGTGTGTGTGTGTGTGTGTGTGTGTGTGTGTGTGTGTGTGTGTGTGTGTGTGTGTGTGTCTGTGTGTGTGTGTGTGTGAGAAAGAGACCGAGACAGAGAGACAGACACACAGAGTGACAGAAACAGACAGACAGGAGAGAGAGGGAGAGAGAGTGAGAGAGAGAGGGAGCGACGGTGAGAACTGAACTGAGTGAAAGAGAGGGAGTTTCAGGAAGGTAGTTTTATAGTCAAGGATTTCAGTTGTGTCAGAAAAGCCTCGTGCAGTTACACCTTCTGGATCACCTATATATATTTTTTCAATATCTGGTCAAAATAAAAATGCTTAAAAATGGCTAACCGGTTAGATGCACTTCTAAAGAGGGGGAAATCCAGTCATTCCCGTCATCTAATCCTGAAACAGAGCCTCATTCATGAGCAGCACTGAGGCTTCGACCCACTAGACGTGAGGATGTGTCAGGAAAACACATTTTCTACAGTCTATGGTGTGTGACAAACACTCTCTGACCGGTAAGACAACAAAAATAATATATATATATTTACTACAAAACATAGGCTGTAGATACATATATTGTTTGAGGGTGTCAAGCTAATACATTATATTTACCGGCAGTCGGCTTGATATCCCCGCAGTTGAGTAATGCAGAGCATTGGCAGATACTGGAGTTATCTATCACAGTGTCTTTGGGTCGGTTACATGGCATTATTCACAAGGAGACGTGGCCAGACCGCTGTCCAACCAATATGACAACAATATGACAATGTTGACTTTTATCTAGTTTTAGCTGCACACATTTTATGTTCTTTTACCAGTTTTAGCCCTTCTTATTTATTTTATGTTTTTTACTCTTTTACTAGTTTTAGTGTTATTTCTACTCCTTACTACTACTACTCTACTCTACTCCAACATCACTGGTGTAGCAACACTGATTGAGACCTGCCCTTCCAATTTTAAATTCTATCAATCAAACAGACAGAGTGGGAGGGGAGGCGGAATAGCAGCAATCATCTCCACTCAATTTGTGTGCAGTGATATTGACCTGGGAAAATGTTTATCATTTGAATACCTTGCTATTGTATTGAAAACAGAAATGCCAGTAGTATGTGTGACATTGTATCGACCACCAAGGTACTCGCCACTCTTCATACAGGAATTTTCAGAACTCATATCGATCTGCATTACCAGGTATGATAGAATCATTCTTAATGGAGATCTAAACATTCATATCAACAAAAAGGATGACCCCAGGGGTTGCGAGTTTCTGAACCTACTGGACAGTTTTGGACTGATGCAACATGTTCACAAGGCCACCCACCAACATGGCAACACTCTGGACCTACTAATAACAACAGGGCTAAACATTGAGAATGTATCAGTAAAACAAATTCCAATTTCTGACCATTATTGTGTGTTCTATGGTACAAGCCTAATATTACATAAGACCAGAAGCGAATTCCTAGTTCACAGAAGGCTTCTGGACGCTAGAGCTGAAGCAAAATTCTCTAGTATGATGAAATCATATGACCAATGCAGTGAATCCTCCTTAAATCAGAAAGTGCAAAACTTCCACAGCACCTTGTCAACAGTGTTAGATACTGTTGCCCCTCTGAAGGTTAAAAAGGTAAAAACTGATCCATGGTTAAATAAAACCAATGTTAAAGATAACAAGAGAAAATGTAGGATAGCCGAGCGAAAATGGAGGAAATTCAAACTCACAGCTCACTTTAATTTATACAAAGACGCCATGGGTGCATACAATAAAGCAATACAACTTGCGAGAAAGGAATATTTTTCCAAAATGATCTCAGAAAATATGGGTAACTCCAGGGTACTTTTTTCCACCATCGACCGGCTGATTAACATGCCACCCCCCCCCCCCATATACCGCAGCAATCAGCCACAAAATGTGAAGAGTTCGCAGTTTTCTTTAATGAAAAAATATCATTGATTAGAGCAAGCATTGCCTCTGATATAGATCTGGCTGTGAGTGGAAACCCACCTGAGATAACTATGAGGGAATTCACATGTATTACATTACCTGACCTCTGTAAGATTGTCTCTGAGTGTAATTCCGCCACCTCCTGCCTCGATCCTATACCAACAGCATTTCTCAAGCGGGTGTTCGATAGTGTCTCAAATCATGTCCTTGAAATCATAAATATGTCGCTTCAAACAGGCACTTTTCCAGATGCATTTAAAACGGCTGTAGTAAAACCACTACTAAAGAAAACAAACTTAGATGTAAACGAACTAAAAAGCTATAGGCCAATATCGAACCTTCCATTTATCAGCAAGAAAAGATAGTCTCAGTACAAATAAACTCCTTTCTCAAAGATAATAACATCATGGAGGAATTACAATCAGGTTTCAGAACAAATCACAGCACTGAAACTGCCCTTACTAAAATAGTTAGCGACCTCAGGCTAAACTCCGATGCTGGCAAAGTCTCAATTCTTGTCCTATTGGACCTTAGTGCAGCGTTCGATACGATTGACCATAATATCTTGATCAGTCGTCTTGAAAGACTGGTTGGCTTTTCCGATCATGTACTAAATTAGCTCATAACATACATTAAGGGGAGAAGGTTCTATGTTAAGCTTGGAGACAATGTATCCGAGGAACATGACAGCAGCTTTGGAGTTGCACAAGGAAGCTGCCTTGGTCCATTACTCTTCTCACTATATATGCTGCCCCTCGGGGACATCATTCGAGACCACAATGTATGCTTCCATAGTTATGCTGATGATACACAACTATATATCTCCGCAGAACCAAATAACACTACAGCCATACAGTCCATTACAAATTGTCTGTTAGCAATAAACAAGTGGATGAACAATAACTTCCTAAAATTAAACGAAAGCAAGACCGAAATCCTATTGATCAGCCCAAAAGCGAAAAGGGAAGTGCTGTGTGAAAACCTGGGGAGTCTGTCATCCTATGTAAAGACTGAGGTTACAAGCCTAGGTGTCATCTTGGACTCAGACCTGACCTTTAAGTCTCATATAAATAAGGCCATGAAAACGTCATTCTTCCACCTAAGAAACATAGCGAAAGTAAGACCTTTCGTAAATAAAAAAGATGCAGAGACACTGATTCATGCTTTTGTATCAAGTCGGCTTGACTATTGTAATGCACTGTTCACTGGTCTTCCCAAAGCAACCATTGGGAAGCTTCAGCTTATCCAAAACTCTGCAGCTCGATTACTAACTCATACAAGGAGAAGAGAACATATCACTCCAGTCCTAGCCACTCTGCACTGGCTTCCAATAACTCATAGAATTGATTTTAAGGTCCTTTTCCTAACATATAAAGCTCTTAATGAGCAAGGCCCAAAATACATAGCAAATTCCCTAGTTAGTTATCTGCCCTCAAGAACGCTACGGTCATCCACTACAGGTTTACTAGACACGCCCAGAAACCAAAAGAGGATAGGAAGTATGGCATTTGCCAACTATGCCCCAAAACTATGGAACACACTACCAACACACATCAGAAACGCCAGCTCCATACACATTTTTAAAGGAAAATTAAAAACGTACCTATACAGTCTAGCTTACAAATAGTTATGGCTTGGAAAAACCTGATGGATCCATGAGGCTAGGATAAGCCTTGTGGACCCAACTTTTTAGATGAAGGAACGGGTACATACGCACACAATACACAACCACTGATGGATCCGTAAGGCTTGGATAAGTCTTATCGACCCAACTCTTTAGATGAGGGAACGGGTACATACTAGGGATGCCCCGATCGATCGGCCCCCGATCGTTATCGGCCGATAATCAGTATAAATATGCGATCGGGGAATTCCGATAATTAGTCATATTCGCCGATCGCGGAAACTGATCAAGTGGATATCTCACTCGCTTGTCTCAGACGCACAGGACCTGCAAACTGCTCCTCCTCCCTAGCCCCGCCCGTACCCGTGTAGAGTTTGTAAACACGGAGGCGGACCTCCTCTGCTGAGTCTAGATAGTGCATTCGACCTGAGCTACTGTTAGCTACCTAGCTATCGTTACTGTTTAAACAAAATTACCCAGTCAACTATTCACTTTTAGTAGGCATTGTCTAACGGTATTTAGCCGGCTAGCTACTGATAGCTCCGGATATCAACAAATGCCCCAGGAAGTCCAGTAGCCCATGTTGATATCTCCGTTAGCTTGCGTTAGCTGACGTTAGTTCACGGTTGAAAACGAAATGTCCGATTGAACTAAATAGTTGTCTTAACGTCATCTAGCCGGCTAGCAGTAGCTACAGATAGCTCCTGATATCAATGTCTTATAACATTGATTGAATGCGTATTCGAGCTGAGGGCTTGCTGAATGTGAAATGACCAAAGCATAACGTTACCAATAGGGTCCCGCTGCAGCGCCGGAGAATCCTTTTTGGAGCTAGGGCTACTAGAGTACACACAGACAGTGGAGCTGTTTGCAGATAGCGAGCATTTTGACTTGTTGCGTGGTGGCGATGTCTCGCAGATAATACAACTACAAGTCTAATTATATAATATATATATTTTATTAAAAAAAAAAATTATATAAAATAATTTTTAATTTCTTTTTAATCAAAAACGATCGGTATCGGATCGGTATCGGCCGATATGGCTCACGACGATCGGTAATCGGTATCGGTGGCAAAAAACGTGATCGGGGCATCCCTAGTACATACGCACACAATACGCGGCCACTGATGGATCCATGGGGCTTGGATAAGTCCTATGGACCCAACTCTGACCACTGACCACATGAGGGAACGGGTACATACGCACACAATACGCGGGCACTGATGGATCCATGGGGCTTGGATAAGTCCTGTGGACCCAACTCTGACCACTAATAAAAACGTAACTACACTAGCGTTATAAGAGCTAACATTGCTACCTACCGTACAAGTGCATTGGTTTAGTGCATTTCCTACTTCCGGTTGCTACTGAGCGGACATGTTTGTGCGGACCTGTTCTCCCAAACTGGTAAGCAAATGACTGTTTTCATGTTTTCATTTTTACGTTATTTTCATTTTTACGTTATTATTATTATTATTATTATTATTATTATTATTATTATTATTATTATTATTATTATTATTATTATTATTATTATTATTATTATTATTATTATTATTATTATTATTATTATTATTATTATTATTATTATTATTATTATTATTGTTATTATTATTATTATTATTTTTTTTTTTTAAACATTGATCTTAAAGGTCAACCTCCACGTTGTATTTTTGTTCAATAAACAATGTGGACTAGGCCAACAGTGGCTTTCATGAAGAAGGGAAAAAATAAGTATTGAAATTGACCCAGTTTTAGCGTTTTTATCAAAACATTTTGTCTGCCCAACACAATCAACATGCACATGCATATTTTAATCAATGGTTTATAACGTGCACGTGTAATGTCGTCACAACAGGTATTGGTCACCAGGGGGCTCACCAGGGGGCGCTGAGAGTCACACAGCTAGTGGCAGGCAGAGAGCCTTGCTACCATAGATATATGCTTGCTACTACTAGCCGAATGGAAATGTATCTGTTTCACCTCACTATTGCTCCGTGATTATAGCCATCCATCCATCTCTAAAGCTAACCACTATTTGTAAAAGCCACAACCACGTTACCATATTTGTAATAATGTAAATCATTGTGTCGTTGTACACATAGTGTTTATAACGTTAGTAGATAACATAGCTTAGCTTGGTAGCTATTGTGCTAACAACATATCCCGACATCCGGCTTGCTGGCCGGCATGAACGGCCGACCCAAAATGGTTCTCTCCTCTCTGTACACCCCGACCCGTCCCCACGGGTGCCCTGCCGGGGGGCCCATGGACGCGACGGCGGCGGCAGCCGCAGGGCGCCCGAGCCCGCAAAGGCTAGTGTTACACGATAGCTATGAGCTAACTAGCGCTGCGGGCTCCGGCGCCCTGCGGCCGCCGCTGTTGTAGAGTCCACAAGCTTCACTCGGTGCATCAGTCACGAAAGGGGCTATGATGAGCTTGGCAAGCCAGAGTAAAACACAGTTTTCATTCAATCAATCAATAACAACATTAACCAGACTCTCGTTGTGTCTATTATGCTAACGCTAACGTTACCTCATTGTGTCTATTCTACACAGATAGCCTCTCGTGTCTATCTGCTAACGTTAGCATTAGGCTAACTAACGTTACGTCCCTAACCCCCAACAACAAGCGTAACTAATCAGCGATCTTTTTGTCAGACTAAACTCTCCGCTCGGTGGCAAATTGTGTTGATGTCTGTTTTGTTTCATCAATAAATGAGGCAGAATACACAGTGACTGTATCCTTTTTTATTGCACTTGTTTCTTGCTGCAAACATACAAAAGACATCCTACGCGAGACATCAAAGATGGCGGCGTTCTGTTTTCGTTCAGACTCCCCAAACAGTGACGTCACCGTGTCTCTCTTCTGACCAATCAGTGGTCTGCAGTTTTTCACGTGTCATTTCTGGAGCTCTCATGCTGATCATCAGCAGCCCTGCCTCCCCACACGGAGAGAAACTGAGTACTTTATTTTAGTGGAAAAGCAACATTAGATTCGGCTCATTAATATGCAAGCCACACCTGTTGTGACGTCGGCGTTTGATAAGCTTTTTTGATTCGCGCGTGCATGTTATTCGTGCGTGGACCTTTTTAACTCTTTCAGAGTGGCATTTCCGGTGTCAAATGGAAAAAAATAAATAATGAAATGATATACCAATGATGTAAACTACCCATAATTGATCAGTAGGGTTTAACCTAGAGGTTGGGCTTTAACTGATCACTGTGACTTTATTGCTTTTATCGTTATATATGCCTATGTTTGTGTACAGCACTTTGAGCTACATGACATGTATGAAAGGTGCTTTATAAATACTTACTTACTTACTTACTTACTTACTTACTTCCTTACTTACTTACTTACTTACTTACTTACTTACTTACTTACTTACTTACTTACTTACTTACTTACTTACTTACTTACTTACTTACTTACTTACTTACTTACTTACTATTAGGTTTAGTCTTGCTTATTTTATATTTTTTCTTCTTTTACTCTCTTGCTAGTTTTTATGTTCTTTTAAAATGTAGCGCTTTGAGATTTGCTCCACAACTATAAAGCACACTACAAATCAAATATATTATTGGGTGGCGCACCACGTAACGCACTTCAGTGCAATGCGGTTCGACTCCCGGACCCGGCGACTAGGGATGTCCCGATCACCTTTTTTTGCTCCCGATCCGATCCCGATCATGTGATTTTGAGTATCTACCGATACCGATCTTTCCCGATCCGATCCAAAAAATAATAATAAAAATTATATATATATATATATATATATTTTTTTTTTTTATCCCAATTTCTCACATTACATTCACCCTGAATGTTTACGTTATCCAGGTGAAAAGTTAACTTCATTCAAGCGAGGCATTGCAATCCTTGACATAAATCATTTGATGTATAATTAAATCAAAGGAAATGCGTTTGTTTTGGCAAAATGATTCTGCTCTGTGTGATAATAAATAAATGAATGATATGCAATCATGAATTTATATGCAATTTAAAACCAAAACTAAGGCCTCAGTATGAGTTTAAGACGTGAACATGGTCATGTTTGTTTAAAAAAAAAGAATCTTCGGAAAATCACCTGACATCCCTACCGGCGACATTTGCTGAATGTCTCCTCCCCATATCAATAAAGCTATAGAAATGCCAAAAAAGAAAAGAAAAAGAAAAGAAAAGGAAACTGTATGGCTTATACTACACATAGTTCACATAGTTCTGCAATATCATCCAGAAACAGGCTACAACATCTCACCTCACCGCACCACGACCGTGCATCGCCTACAAAGAGACCGGCACGAGCTCACCACGAAGCTTGATCTGCACTTCACTCAAGAATAACCAGGAACACCGTCATCACCACAGTAAAACTCCATCCAACTCCAACTCCATCAAGGCTGCTACACAATTACTACACAATTACTCAAAGGCAATTTGTATTATCGTCCTATGTCTGCGCTTTCCTCCGCCCTCCGCCTCACACACATCCCTGCCCTCGTCCACAGGAACGTGGCGCGCTGTAGTAGACCCAGGTGCAATAATCCAGTTCCAAATGTCAATTATTTGGCCATGCAACTTTAATCAAGTTAGGCTAATCCAGAATCACACACTCTGTCACACCAGTCATAGTCTGTGGACAAGCTGTAAGTGACCATGACCCGCCCCCTTCACCAAATATATGTTTTATTTGTGGCCCGGAAGCTTTTCAAGTCTGATGAGTGTATTGTATGATTAGTTTATAGCCTATAGCACTCATCTGGCAGGATGTAAGGACAAGGGTTGCGAACTGTCCCGTATTAGCCAGATATTGGTATATTGGTATATTGGTTTGTCCCATGCGGGACTTCCCTTGTCCCATATATTGACTGCCAAATTATTTGTGATAAGGAGAGGAGGGGAGGAGAGGAGAAGAGTGAAGAGGAGAAAAGTGGAGAAGAGAGGAGATGATAAAAGAGGAGATGGGAGAAGAAGATAGGAGAGAAGAAGAGAGGAGAGGAAAGTGGTGAGGAGAGGACAGGATAGCACTGTTGTTTCAGGACCATGGACAGCGCCATTTGGTGTGTAGAATACTATAACCTATAATGTGTAGGAAGGACGTAATTTCACCCTACTGGCTTGCCATACACCTCCAGGAAACAAAATAGATCAAGATGGATCTTACAAATGTTCACATATATATTTATTTGCATATTCCTATCAAATGATTGCTATACTGTAAGATTGCTGATGAGTGTTTGCCTATAAACGGAAGGAACACAAATTCGGGAGGATGCTCATGGATATGAGTGATATACGTAATCTAAATAAGAGATTCTACTCTGTGAAGAAGAACCCAGATAGGTTTTGTCTTTGTGAATACAGGGGGGCTATTGCAGTCCGACTGCGAGAGGCTGTTTAATAGATAAAGTGCCAGGCAGCACAGCAAAACACACCAAAACTGGTAGTGAGAAATGTGGCAACCCTAGCAAGGACTCAGCATCACAAAGTATTGATCATACTAACGTGTCGGTCCCTCTGGACCACTGTCAAGAGTAGGGATGCAAAGGTTTCCAGAAATTGTGTGTGTGTGTGTGTGTGTGTGTGTGTGTGTGTGTGTGTGTGTGTGTGTGTGTGTGTGTGTGTGTGTGTGTGTGTGTGTGTGTGTGTGTGTGTGTGTGTGTGTGTGTGTGTGTGTGTGACAAAATTAGGATATGTTTCAAACCAATGATAGTGCCTTAAGGAATACATGCACGCCTGTAAATAAACCTTTGCATATCTGTATCTTGACCTTTGTGGAAAATCCTTTCTTAACTCAAAGCAACAGGAGTAATTTCTCCACATGGCACATGTGTAGACGCTGATCTATGTCTCTATTACAAAGTTGTCATTTTTGACCAACGTAACTGTTGACTTAACATTCTGCCTTGTAAGTAATTTACCAGTGACTTTAAATCTGAAAGAACAACAATGATAAGTATGACACATTATTAGATACGGACGACTCTCCATTCAAAGAGATAGGGGTCTGGTCTTGTCATCCCTGTTATCAAGATGTGAACTCTTTAGACAGACTTTGCAGCATCCCATCTAATGAGAATTCAGCAGAATTACAACCCTCTGGGTGCATAATGCTTTATCCTATGAATGAATGAATGAATGAATGAATGAATGAATGAATGAATGAATGAATGAATGAATGAATGAATGAATGAATGAATGAATGAATGCATGCATGAATGAATGAATGAATGAATGAATGAATGAATGAATGAATGAATGAATTAATGAATGACTTCATTTGACAATATATAAAATAACATGTGACAGAAAGCACAGTCAGGAGATACCGCCAAGGATGTACACAAGAAAGCTCAGATCGTATTTCCATTGCGGTGCTTGTAGGGGGGTAGGGGAATGAGATGCACACATCACATATACCATACATATATATATATGCATATGATAAAGGCAAACACAGCCTGTACACATTTTTATTTTATGAATTCCCTTGGAAGGTTTTCACCTTTGAATCTTCCTGAAAGTCTGCAACCCTATAGTCAAGAGTAATGAGTGTACATCTAATGAAGGACCAGAGGGACTGAAATGTTAGTATGATCAATACATTGTAGGAGTAATGATCAGAATAAGAAAATCTAAAGAACTCAATGTTCAATACAGTGTATGGAACTGTTAAACTGTATCAATGCTTCATGCTTCTCGTCTCGTTCTCGTCTCTAGGTCAGGGGTTCCCAAACTTTTCAGGCCAGGACCCAGAAAATAAGGCGTCAGAGAGCCGCGGCCCAATGCACATCGTCAGGCTTTTTTTTTTTAAGCCAAATATCACTTCAATCCTATTAAGTTAGTTCAAGTTAGTTATTCATTTATATGTGCTATTTATGAGAGGGCTAACTTGTTGCAAAATAATAATGATAATAATAATAGCCTCATTAAAATACTATTGTTGCTTCGGTTGTTTTCAGCGTTTTATGTGCATAATCTGTTATTTAGTTTGAAATGTTCGTTGAAATAAGTAGATTTTTTTGTTTTTGTTTATTTATTAATTATAAAACCATATAGTCACATTTTAGAATACAATATAATAGAATACAACTAGAAACACTGTCCTGGCCTGCTTCTAAGTTCAGTGGCCTGACAAAAAATAATTTTTTCTTTTTTTTTTTTTTTTTTTTTTTTTTTAATCATCTCGCGGCCCACCCGTGGCTGCTCGCGGCCCACCTTTGGGTCGCGACCCCGACTTTGGGAACCACTGCTCTAGGTCACACACTTTCACACGGTTTAACTGGTGGTATGGTATGGCTACTGCTAGGCCTGCCGCGATAAGCAATAAATCGATTAATTGCCGCGATAATTAAAATGAATGCAATGATTTTGACGGGCGCGATTAATTGCTATTTGCGCGTTTGTTTTAATGAGGCGGAACCAGTGCCCCTTGCAGTCTCTCTCCGTGTGGGTTGGCCGCTGGCGTTACTACAGAGCACAGCACGGGAGCTCCGTGGGGCAGTAGCAACGCCACATATAGCTTAATACATTTCTCAATAGTGTTGCTCCTTTTAACCAAGTAGCGTTATTTGTAGTGTAACGTTAGAATAACACAGAATAACGTTAATACAATTACATGCATCATTGTTTACAATGAACGGGTGGGGCTAGTCAAAGCACTGGAGACGGGGACAAGTTAAACATGAATTAATTTATTATAACGGGTCGTTTTCGAGTCGTGCTGCAGTGCCTACGCACCACAGCTATTCTATTATATACTGCTTTGACGCTTCCTCCTCATCGTTGATTGCCTGTAGTAGCTGCATCTAACGTTAGTAGCTAACGTTAAAACTAAAAAACACAACCGGACGAGACAAGTTGTCGGCTAGGATAATCACAACAATACTTCCGGTCCGGTCGGTGGGCTTCAAAATAAAAGTCTTAAACCGGAAAAGACGGAGCGGTGGGCTTCAAAATAAAAGTTTTGGGAAATAAATTTCTCAAAAAAATTCTCTAACCGGTCGCAATAATATCGCTTACCGCGATATTTTCGGGGGCAATTAATCGCCCAGCAAAATGTGTTATCGTGGCAGGCCTAGCTACTGCTATTATTAGCATAATGTTTAAGGCTTATTTTTATCGTTCACAACTTTGACATCATTTTAAGCCACGCTGTGTATTATATAATGTATAATTAGAGCCCTGAATCATGACTTCTTTTATGTTAGTCAAGAAATAATAGAATGCATAGTAACACCATTGACACACTTTTGCAACCAATCCGTCCTTACCGGTATCTTCCCCAGTAAAATGAAAACAGCTAAAAGTGGAAACGGGTATAAACTCTCCAACTACAGGCCAATCTCTCTGCTCTCACAATTCTCCAAAATCATCGAAAAACTGTATGTGCAAAGACTCAACTATTTAATAGACAAACATAATCTACTGAGTAGCCACCAGTATGAGTTTAGAGCTAACAGGTCCACCTCGATGGCAGTGATGGAACTGGTGGAAGAGATTTCAACTGCAATAGACAACAGGGAATATACTGTGGGGGTGTTCATTGATTTAGCGTTTGACACCATTGACCATGGATTGCTTCTAAAGAAAATGGAGAGGTATGGTGTCAGAGGAATTGCACACTCATGGCTAAAAAGCTACCTTGAAGACAGACATCAGTATGTACTAGGGATGTCCGATATTATCGGCCTACCGATATTATCGGCCGATATTGGCATAAAAATGTGATATCGGAAAATATCGGTATCGGTTTTCAAATGTTTACATTTTTTAATTTACATTTTTTACATTTATTTAACCTTTATTTACCCAGGCAAGCAAGTAAGAACAAATTATTATTTTATTTATTGTCAAAGTATGCATAATGTTGTGTTAATTACACGAAGAGATATGTAATGTTAATTACCTGAAATTATTACGTTTTTTGGGGGGGGGAAACCCTGCATATATCGGTATCGGTTGATATCGGTTGATATCGGTATCGGAAATTAAGAGTTGGACAATATCGGTATATCGGTATCGGTAAAAAAGCCAATATCGAGCATCCCAATACTATTTATTATGTATATAAATGATGTTTGTGATTAAAATATGTTTTGTTTGCCGACGACAGTTTGCATTGCTCTGGAAACAATTTGGAACAGCTCTTGACTGTAGTGGAGAAGGAACTGAGATCACTAAAAAAGTGGAACCGATACCAGTTCCTGTACCAGTTCCTGGAATCAACTATCGGTACCCAACAGCACCTTTTTTTGGTACTTCATCTCTAAGTACTCTGTAATAACAAAGAAATAATCATTTCAGTTGTAAAAAAGAGTCCAAACTTCTCAATTTCGACATTGCTACTTATTTAGAACATTTTACTATTTATTGTTGTAACACATATCGCATGAAATCGCATGAGGATGTATCATGTTTTAAAATGTTTAAATATCAACATTATCTGGCCAGTGGCCATCCTCAATAAATATTATCAAACTCCTCTGACCTCGTCTGATCTTTCCAAAGACCCAGGAGACGGGACAGTAATATATATATTAAGGCTGTCAAAGTCAATCATCTGACTTCTGGTTTAACTTTTTTATTTCTCTTATTTTTCAGGATTATCTCCCACAAACCTGAACGTTATTGCCATAAAACATAATGCAGTTAGTTTCTCTACATTTCTGTGAACGTCTAGCAAAAAAACGGTATTGCCATCTGATGAAAAAAGGCAGAGAAATGTACAGAGAACTGTACTTACAGTAGATTTCCTTCACGGTTTGTGAATCACGCCCTGGTGATACTAAATCCAGATTGAACTCTGCCATTGGAAAAGGGAGATTTGGCCCGATCCATAGATGTGCGACATGGCCATAATAAGGTAATTGCGTGGACTCTCATTGCCGAGGTGTAACGTGTGGGAGGCTCACACTACCCTCGACATCTCCTGTCCTTGCTGTGCAGGCGCCCTAACCAACCTGTAGGAGTCGCTGTTTACAACGACCAGATTACCACCCATCGACTCCCCTCTTGCTGACTCTGGCAATTGAGTCAGTATGACGGCCGGCCCAAGCCGGAGGCAACGCTGACAGCCGGATGTCTCACGCGTTGGTGACCGCTGCGCCACCCAGCCGCACCAGATATTCTATATTCTATAATCATATTTCAAATTGCATGTTTCTGGATGGCAGAATTCAGTACTGTATCTACAAAACATTCTGTTTAATCATCTTCCCTTTATTAATTTGCTTAGATTTTTTGTACAAGTGATCTCAAGAAGGTGCTGAATTTTTCATGTCTGGTAAATTTTAGCATGGTGTTATTCACCGTCAAATATGAAAAAAATTTAAATAAAATAGAATTGATATTCTCCTTTGGTTCATTACAATTTACTCAAGCCTAGTAACAGACACAATATTTCTGACACTGGGAATACATTCCCTGAGATCCATAGATACCGAGAACATGCAAATGGACCTTGTAGAAGTGGAGCAATCTTCCATTTACTTAGGTAAGTATTTTTAGGCGGATTTTCAGAAAATAGGGCTAGGGCTTAATTAAGAGGTTAATATACTAATATAATATATATTATTTATTTAATATAATAATATTTAATATAATATATAATGTATAATATTTTATATAATAATATGTAATATATGTAATATTTAATATATCATATATAATATAATACTATATAATATCGCTCCAAGTAGCGGTTTCTTTACCGGGATACCTCAGATCCCAAAAGGGCGATTATAAGACAAGAGGTTGTGAACTTTATGTAAATGACTGATTCAGGGAGATGTGGAGCAAGGCGCCGCTAGAAGCGCGTACGTGGTCTGCGCATGCGCCCACGAGTGAGTGAGTGAGTGGCCACAATTTGAAAAGTAAACGTGGAAAAAATGGAGAAAAGGGAATAATAGAAAGGTGTTTCCACAGTGACAGCTCCTAATAGCTTCCTCATGCTCGCGTACAATATGCCATGATGTCATGTTCCGTCCCGGCGGCCTGCACTAAGTGCCATTGAGTGCCGTCCGTCCTCTCCACGGCACCCACTGCCAAACTACTCATTAAATCTGCATCGCATCGCTCAGGTGGACCCGTTTCAGAGATCCGTCTT
>NW_028169162.1:0-13452 GCF_963971535.1 Notolepis coatsorum | reverse complement strand
CATGTCCTTTAGTGGCATGTTCTGGTTCTTCTCACCGAGCAGGTCGAGCTGTATTTCCGAATCTGCAATGCCACGGGCAATCACGTCACGGTGGATCTCTTCCGTGAAGTCATTGACTTGGTCGCACCCTGTCCTAGTGCATTTCATCTGGTACTTGCACGTGTCCGCCTGCCCCTTGATGCGGGCGTGGAACGACCGGATGGGCTCTTCATAACCCTGCCGCATGTTAGACAGGGCTGCCCGAGCTACCATGGTGTTCTCTGCGCGAACGGCGAGTGCCTTCATGGCAGCGAGGACGTCCTCCTCGTCGTTGCCCGCTAGGCTCCTGCCTGCCGCACGTTTGAGGTCCTTCCTCAGATCCTCCTCGCAGCACTCCAGTAGCTGTGAAACTATGTCGGGCCCGACCAGCTTGGTGCCTGTTTTATACTCACCCAGCGGGTTACGAAGTATGACCAGGCCTCGCCCGTTCCGGCCAGTGCTATGGAGGGACGCTTTAGCTTCTCCATTTTAGCATTTGCGCCCGGCGCCCAGGGGGCTGCGACATGTATAGTGGCGTGTACACTTAACATGGCCGCCACCACCGCCGCCGCTACATGCTCAGCTACATAGTCACAATCCTCAATAGGGCACTCTGCATTTATAAGCACCATTGTCAGTTATTTTGATGAATAATTAATAGCTTGCTTCCAATGTATAAAAATAACTTCAGACTACAGCTGTAGCTCCAAAAAAATAATCCCTTTTGGCATCTTCCGTTGGAACTAATAATAAAAGTCCACTATAATCCAATGAAATTATCCTTTACATGAAAGCAAAAAATCCATACCAATTGTCGACGTTAACAGTGTCCTGGCCCTTTAAAAGTCGACAAGGTGCCGTGTTGTTTGCCGACGGCTCCATCGGCTATCCGACTTCCTCCGTGGTCTGTTTGCGCACCTCGTCGTCCTCCTCTGAATGATCCACTGATCATATCCGTTGGACTACATCCAGATGTTTGTATATAAATAAGAACGATATTCCATTTGTTCCATCCAGTTTAATAAAAGAAGAAAACAATATACAAACAAGTCTCGGACGATTGTAGGTGTATTTACAAGTAGCGTCTCAACTTCCTGTTCCGGTCGCTGCGCTACTGTGCAGGACCGTCTGTTATAGAGGCGCTGTCTAGATATTCTCTAACAGTAGTATAGACATAATTAGCATGATAGGTAGTAGTATACGTATAGTAACACAATGTGTAAGTTGCTTTGATAAATGCCTAATTGTAAATGTAAAATGCTGTGCCTTGCTCCCTGAAACCTTTGTGCTGTACGTCAGTTTCTCTGTCTTTCTCTCTGTCGGCTAAGCAGCTTGACTGACAGCTGAGCACAGCAAAGGTGAGAACTGCACACTGGGGGCTGCGTGAGTTCATTCAAACTGATGAAATCATAATGGACACACAACTCACTACGGGAGCTACATACACCATAATGATAAAATGATGTCCGTCATCTTATCAATCGTGATTTTCTCTCACCAGAAGCCAGTGTGTTTCATAGAAAATAAGTGAGTTATGTACTACGTATCTCTCTTTCTTTCTCTCTCTCTCTCTCTCTCTCTCTCTCTCTCTCTCTCTCTCTCTCTCTCTCTCTCTCTCTCTCTCTCTCTCTCTCACTCTCTCTCTCTCTCTCTCTCTCTCTCTCTCTCTCTCTCTCTATCTCTCTCTCCCATTTGCTCTATCTTTCTCTCTTTCTATCTCTCTTTCTCCTTCTCCCATTTCCTCTCTCTCTATCTCTCTCTCGCCCAGAGGCAATACACAACTGCACATGTCCAACTGAAGGACAATCATGTTTGATGGATTGAACTTGATTTGGGGGGAGAAGATTTTATTAGCGGGGGGGGGGGGGGGGGGGGGGGGGGGGGGCTGAGGAAGACCCTTTGAGGTTGAAACGCATCGTGTTCTCCAGTTCATTTTGTGAAGATGTAGCCTACATGAAACTGTTCAATGACACATGTACAGTTACTTAAACCACCCAGGAAGCTCCTTATTTCTTTATTGCTATGCATTATAATCAAATAATTATTGTAGTACTGTACATGTAACTATTCCTACATTTTAATTACTTCAGAGAATCAATTACATTATTACGTATCATGCATGGGCTGTAAAACATTATGAATCTGGTGTGAATGTGTTATGAAACTATAATCACCACGGAAATTATTGAACAGTATTGTAGCATATTACATAATTTCCTGTTCATGAGGATTGTAGGATGCAGTTCCCATGCACTTAATGTGTCTCAAACTGCCCTTTAAATTAAGGAACACTCGTGAGGACTTGAAGTGTTGCCTAAAGTTTGAGATCCAGGGAAAGAAGACGACTGAGCGGGTAACAAAAGCATCATTAATCAAACCGAGTCCTCAATTAATCAGCGGTGGAGAGTCCTATCCCAGCGACCCTGCCGTCCAAACTGGACCCCGGGTGTCAATACTGCCCTCAGGGAAGCAGCCAGCCAGAACCAGCGCTCAGATCCAGTCAATAGAGAAGCGTGAGGATCACGCTCTCCTCCTACACAGAAACATCAAGTCACTGTCACCGTCCACTGGAGAATACCGCATCCACACGCGCTCGCAGACATGCAGAACGCCAGAGGAGATGTTTATGTAAATAACAACAACCATGGTGTCATATAGCCTCTGACTATGAGAGGATGCAAATAAAAAAAGCCATAAGGGAACGACTGATCTCTTAATCCTCAGAGATTCCAGATTGAATGCTCCAAAACACTGACACATGAGAATGGTGTGTAGAACATGTACTTCCTCTGCTAATACTGTATTAAATGTTACTCTGTATGTAATCGAGTCAAATATGAACGGGGGGAGTGGGAACCTTCCGATTACCAGACGAACGCTCTACCTCCTGAGCCACTGGTGCCCCCGTTTTACTTGCAATCTAAAGCCCTGAATTAAGGTCCTGAATAGTCTAGGGCCCTGCTCAAAATGCAGTAAATTATAATGTTACTCAACATAAAATCACATCATGTTTAAAGGATAAGGCCGATGTAATTTTATTTCATTATTACTTTGTATTACTTTGACATTGCTTGATACAGAGAAATACTTTTTAGATAGATAGATCAAAAGATTTGAAAAGAAACACAATGCTCTACTCTTTCTGAAATTGTTTGAGTGTGTGCATGGTGTTGGCAACAGGTCCTGAGCGTCCAGGCAGAGGGGGCAGTTTGGTTTGTTAAGGAGTCTAATAGCAGAGAGGATGAAACTGGTCTTATCTCTGTTTGTTAATGAGTCGAATAGCAGAGGATAAAACTGGCGCTGTTTCTTAAGTCTAATAGCAGAGAGGATGCAACTGACCCTCACTGGCCCTGCCTCTGGTCATAGAGTCTCAGAGCATGTAGGGTGGCATGCAGTTAAAGGCCAAGGAGAAATCCACAAACAGAATCCTGGCATATGCATGCAGCCTTTTTAAGTGACTGTAGGTGGTGTGTAATACAGTCATCATCGCATCCTCCACTGAACGGTTTTGCATATAGGCAGGCGGCAGCGGATCGAGGGTGAGGCGGGGTAGTAGGGGAGAGCGGGGGACATTGTCACACGTTTTACTCTAGTGTGAATTGCTCATAATCAAAACATCTTTCAATAGTCATTCCTACATTAAATGGAAGCTTAAGATGTTGGCTTGAAATGTGTATCCCTCTCATTTTCCAACGTATTGTAACAAAGAGTTAATCACCTATCAAAGACACTCTGACACATTGTGACAACCAACCCCATCACGGGACCCCATCACCCCAATTCTGGACATTTAAATACCAAAGTATGGGAGACAGGATCCTCTGGTGGTGAAATATACAGTAACGAATGTGACAACCTACCCGTGTGACAACGTCCCCCGTTCTCCCCTACTAGTATCTCAAGGCACTTTACCAAGACCGACGTCGGTACCACAGGTCAGTATTCGTTCAGCTCTACAGGATGGTTGTTCTTGGGGGTAGGCCTTATCTCAGAACACTTCCACAGTGTAGGGATGGTGTTCTATCGGAGAGGGCGGTTGAACTCGTCTGAGCATTTCTTTAACTCAATGGACGCCAAGGGGGCGCTGTTTGCCTTCTGGTTAGAACGCCATCGCTGTAATGCAATGGGGAGAATGCCAAACTTGCAAGTGCTAAAACGATATGAAATATTATAGCTATGGATCTAATAAACACGTCGATTGTCAGTGAGTTTCTTCCAGTCACCATGCAAAAAACAGAAACATTTTTCATACATACATTTCCGTTTTATACCGTGGTGAATAGTGAATAGTTCCAGAGTGATTCTGTCTAATCTCAAGAAACTCGAGCAAACCGCGCTTCAATGCATTTCCTTAGAAATTGTGCCATTTGTCCCTTGATTTATGAATCGTTCTGAAAATAACGCTAGATTATCGGTAGTATATGTGTCCTCGTGCACGAACAGAAGCGGGGGCTGAAAAGTCACTTCTCCGTGCCTTGGTCGCAGCCAACCGCACGCACGCACGCACACACACACACACACACACACACACACACACACACACACACACACACACACACACACACACACACACACACACACACACACACGCGCACGCACGCACGCACGCACGCACACACACACACACACACACACACACACACATGCGTGATCGTTACAAAAGATTGGTAACATAGAGTCCTCACATCTGATGTACTGCAAAAAGATTAATCCAATTCCTGATCGCCATTCCAAATATTGATCGCGTTTATTGATCCAACGTTATATGTCCAAAACGCATAATCCACGCTTCTCCCAGTCTCCCCAGTCCATGTGTTATAACGATACTGCATGCCCGAGAAGGAAAACCTGGACCGGACTTCTTAGATCAGTGTACAGCCCAAGGGGGAGGGATTCCAATGATGTGCAATACCGGCTGGAAGGCGTTAGGCGGCGGTATTGGCCTTTTGCAAGCTCAGACCCACTTCCAATGATAACATCAGGCTGGATGGATGAAAAATGAATGGATATAGCAAATAAAAGAAATAACGATTAAAACCCGACTTTTCTCGTGAATGGCGCTGAATGAGTTAATGGGGTCAGGGCCCAGTGCCTTAGATAGATGGATTGAGCGGCGTGCCTCACCTTCTCAGGCCCTGCCTCACCTATTCCTCTAGGAGGGTGATTGGCTGACACCGCCCCTCCGTTATCTCCCGCTGGCGTTCATTCCTCAGCCCCTCTGTTGTTGCACTGAGTGTCAAACTAACAATAAAAGAAGATCAGTGACAAATGCTGCTTCCTCTCCTTCCTTCCTTCCTTCCTTCCTTCCTTCCTTCCTTCCTTCCTTCCTTCCTTCCTTCCTTCCTTCCTTCCTTCCTTCCTTCCTTCCTTCCTTCCTTCCTTCCTTCCTTCCTTCCTTCCTTCCTTCCTTCCTTCCTTCCTTCTTTCCTTCCTTCCTTCCTTCCTTCCTTCTGTAGTTATCTTGCCAGGCCTGCCTCAGATTGCCAGTTTGAAAGATGTTCCTTTGGCCTGGGCTATCTCCCTCTAGTACTATTCCTTGTAGCTTTGACCTGGACTATATCTTTATTTAGTACTATTTATAGTAGCTGCACTATCTCCCTTTTTAATACTATTCCTTGTAGCATTATTTGGCCTGGGCTATCTCCCTTTTTAATACTATTCCTTGTAGCTTCATTTGGCCTGGGCTATCTCTCTCTTTAGTATTATTCCTTGTAGCTTCCTTTGGCCTGGGCTATCTCTCTCTTTAGTACTATTCCTTGTAGCTTCCTTTGGCCTGGGCTATCTCTCTCTTTAGTATTATTCCTTGTAGCTTCCTTTGGCCTGGGCTATCTCTCTCTTTAATACTATTCCTAGTAGCGTTCTTTAACCTGGGCTATCTCTCTCTTTAGTACTATTCCTTATAGCGTTCTTTGGCCTGGGCTATCTCTCTCTTTAATACTATTCCTTATAGCGTTCTTTGGCCTGGGCTATCTCTCTCTTTAGTACTATTCCTTATAGCGTTCTTTGGCCTGGGCTATCTCTCTCTTTAGTACTATTCCTTATAGCGTTCTTTGGCCTGGGCTATCTCTCTCTTTAGTACTATTCCTTATAGCGTTCTTTAACCTGGGCTATCGCTCTCTTTAATACTATTCCTTATAGCGTTCTTTGGCCTGGGCTATCTCTCTCTTTAATACTATTCCTTATAGCGTTCTTTGGCCTGGGCTATCTCTCTCTTTAGTACTATTCCTTATAGCGTTCTTTGGCCTGGGCTATCTCTCTCTTTAGTACTATTCCTTATAGCGTTCTTTGGCCTGGGCTATCTCTCTCTTTAGTACTATTCCTTATAGCGTTCTTTGGCCTGGGCTATCTCTCTTTAGTACTATTCCTTATAGCGTTCTTTAACCTGGGCTATCTCTCTCTTTAGTACTATTCCTTATAGCGTTCTTTGGCCTGGGCTATCTCTCTCTTTAGTACTATTCCTTATAGCGTTCTTTAACCTGGGCTATCTCTCTCTTTAGTACTATTCCTTATAGCGTTCTTTAACCTGGGCTATCTCTCTCTTTAGTACTATTCCTTATAGCGTTCTTTGGCCTGGGCTATCTCTCTCTTTAATACTATTCCTTATAGCGTTCTTTGGCCTGGGCTATCTCTCTCTTTAGTACTATTCCTTATAGCGTTCTTTGGCCTGGGCTATCTCTCTCTTTAGTACTATTCCTTATAGCGTTCTTTAACCTGGGCTAACTCTCTCTTTAGTACTATTCCTTATAGCGTTCTTTGGCCTGGGCTATCTCTCTCTTTAATACTATTCCTTATAGTGTTCTTTGGCCTGGGCTATCTCTCTCTTTAGTACTATTCCTTATAGTGTTCTTTGGCCTGGGCTATCGCTCTCTTTAATACTATTCCTTATAGTGTTCTTTGGCCTGGGCTATCTCTCTCTTTAGTACTATTCCTTATAGCCTTCTTTAACCTGGGCTATCGCTCTCTTTAATACTATTCCTTATAGCGTTCTTTGGCCTGGGCTATCTCTCTCTTTAGTACTATTCCTTATAGCGTTCTTTGGCCTGGGCTATCTCTCTCTTTAGTACTATTCCTTATAGCATTCTTTAACCTGGGCTATCTCTCTCTTTAGTACTATTCCTTATAGTGTTCTTTGGCCTGGGCTATCTCTCTCTTTAGTACTATTCCTTATAGCGTTCTTTGGCCTGGGCTATCTCTCTCTTTAATACTATTCCTTATAGTGTTCTTTGGCCTGGGCTATCTCTCTCTTTAGTACTATTCCTTATATTGTTCTTTGGCCTGGGCTATCTCTCTCTTTAGTACTATTCCTTATAGCGTTCTTTAACCTGGGCTATCGCTCTCTTTAATACTATTCCTTATAGTGTTCTTTAACCTGGGCTATCGCTCTCTTTAATACTATTCCTTATAGTGTTCTTTGGCCTGGGCTATCTCTCTCTTTAATACTATTCCTTATAGTGTTCTTTAACCTGGGCTATCGCTCTCTTTAATACTATTCCTTATAGTGTTCTTTGGCCTGGGCTATCGCTCTCTTTAATACTATTCCTTATAGTGTTCTTTGGCCTGGGCTATCTCTCTCTTTAATACTATTCCTTATAGTGTTCTTTGGCCTGGGCTATCTCTCTCTTTAGTACTATTCCTTATAGTGTTCTTTGGCCTGGGCTATCTCTCTCTTTAATACTATTCCTTATAGTGTTCTTTGGCCTGGGCTATCTCTCTCTTTAGTACTATTCCTTATAGCGTTCTTTAACCTGGGCTATCGCTCTCTTTAATACTATTCCTTATAGTGTTCTTTAACCTGGGCTATCGCTCTCTTTAATACTATTCCTTATAGTGTTCTTTGGCCTGGGCTATCTCTCTCTTTAATACTATTCCTTATAGTGTTCTTTAACCTGGGCTATCGCTCTCTTTAATACTATTCCTTATAGTGTTCTTTAACCTGGGCTATCGCTCTCTTTAATACTATTCCTTATAGTGTTCTTTGGCCTGGGCTATCTCTCTCTTTAATACTATTCCTTATAGTGTTCTTTGGCCTGGGCTATCTCTCTCTTTAGTACTATTCCTTATAGCGTTCTTTAACCTGGGCTATCTCTCTCTTTAATACTATTCCTTATAGTGTTCTTTGGCCTGGGCTATCTCTCTCTTTAGTACTATTCCTTATAGTGTTCTTTAACCTGGGCTATTCCGCATTTGGCAGCAGACTCCATTGTTCTTTAAGACAGGTTTGTACTGACCTTCAGCCCAACTGTTTTAATAAAAACACTACAAGTAAAAAAGGCCATTTAATTGAACTTCTTAGCCCTTCTTGGCTTCTTCGTGAATTGGTTTACATTTCCCAGACAAGACACTTGGCCTTATTAGTGGTAATTGCAGGCAATTATTGGTGGATTTGATAAATCATTGGGAATTGACTATGGGGGCTAGGGAGGTTACTTCCACAATATAATTGTAACCACTTATTTTATATTTTAATGCATCTGCGATCAGTGTGTTTTACAGTAACTGTACGGGATTACAGTTATTTTGTAATCATTTGGCTACTGTAATCCGATCACACGCCGTTCTGTGTTGCTCTCCCAACCTTGTGTATGATATAGAAAGTATAGTATAGTGTTCTATAATACAGTATAGTATAAGTAAGTATCTGATAACGTTTAATTTAATTGAATAGTATAGTATATTGTGACAGATCTCCTCTTCCTCTCATGGATATGTGAAGGATGGGAGATACTTCTGCCACGGAAGGAGTAGAGTAAATTAGGTAGTACTGATAGAACACACCTGTGCATCATTAGTCGACTCACATATCACGTGCACACACCCAGTCCCACACACTACATAACCACTAGGTTTGAGAGGTGAGGTTGGAGTTGTTGTATTGAGAGAGAGAGAGAGATTGTGTATTCGGCATTGTGAAGGTGAGAGGTAGTAATAGGTGAGGTAAAGGAGAGTAGATGTTATTTGTGTACTGCACCCTGGAATGGCTGAGATACCCCCTTTTGGTCTGACCCTGGACTGGATGACTACCCCGAATTGTGAACGATCCCTTTTTCTGTCGGCAAGCCTGTTTTGTGTTTTTGACCCTCTAACTGAATCACGACCATTATTTAGCTTTTCTCCTCTGGATTCTGCCCTGAATTCAATAAATACTTGTATTGATTGATATTGCTCTTGTGTGGACATTCAAATGTGTTTGTATTTGAACCGTGACGAGCCTGAAACACCACCAGGTTCGTTCAATATGTAGAATAGTATAGCATAGTATACTGTATAATGGTATAGTACAGTATACCATAATGTATAGGATAGTATAATAGGCTAGTATATCATTTTGAATTGACACAGAAGGGAACCTGTATATGTTGAAAGAGGAGTAAATCAATGCAGTGTTGTAGAAACAAAGCCATTAAACAGTGGTCCTATAGATCTGCTCTGAGAACAACATTTTTACACTTCAAACAATTGGCTTTGCATCTCTTTTAAGTAAATTTATCAGAAAAAGTTTGTTTATCCAAGCCCAATTGTATAAATAAAATACACAAGCGACGCAGAATAACTAGCCATGTACATCTCGCGGGACATGCTGCGCATATTCATCTAAAGAAATTAAAAATAATCATCTATTTATAAACAAAGAAAACATTCATCTCTTATTTTTTATTTTTTTTACAATTCTCTGTATTGTAGGCGAGTTGAAGGAATCAATTAGTCTCTCTCCCTCTCTCCCCGAACTCCTTTGTGAAATTAAATGTAAGTCACTCATTTATTTGATATCCGGACATAATTTGATCTCCAAAGACTTGGTGGAAAAGCAACGCTGATGAGAGCGTCTCGTTTTAGCTTCCGACATCAAGGCGTTTTTCTTCACAAACCCCCAGTTCCATCAAGAGCTCATTAATATCCGCCTGGGTCTAGAAGACGAGCGGTGACCGCGGCCCCGTGACGACTACCCTTGTTAGGGACTTGAACACTTGATTTAAGGGGAACCTCTCAGAGCTCACGGGGGCTCCAAATGAACAGGCTTTTGGGTGCTTTTATAGCATTCAGGTGTGGATTTACGAGCGTTCGGGACGCAGGGTTGACAGAGGTTACTCTCGATTCAATGTTGAATGATTTACAGATTACCTGGTTTAGGATTGCAATTCGTATTGTAAATCCGACTGGGATTAGCCAATTTGGTAACATACTCTTACGTATGTTACGCAGTTGCTTTATTCACAGCTCTAGAAATCTATAGCACATGGATGACAATTTACTGCCGTTTTGCAGACTGCATTTACAAAAGTGTCATTGTCATCATCTGTGATTTGGATACATTGCTGACAATGTAATGTTACTTCAAGTTGTGTTCAATTATGTTTGTGTGTGTCAAACATTGTTTTTCACAATAAAATAAATGTTCAGTACAATTCAAATACACCCCAACAAATGTGATTTCAGAGTAATCCAACACATACTGATGATATTTTACATTTTATTTCTCAAAGGCGCCTGCAAAAAAAAGTATATATATATATTTGCAAGTAAACTTTCTGCAGTGGCATTTAAGAATGTATCTAAATAGGGATTTAATCATGATTAAATTATGTCATCATGTCAGTGGTGACCTCAGGAAGCTCCAGGTGGTCCAGAACAGGGCAGCACGGTTGGTACTGGGCTGCTCACTAAGGTCTAATGTGAGCCGTATGCATGCCCGCCTCTCTTTAACGTTTAACGTTGAAAATAGATTGTCTTTTAATATACTTGTGCTGTTCAAGTTGGTCATGAGCAGTAAAACTCCTGTTTTTATACATAATCAGATTGTTTTTAGTAATACTGTGCACGAGTATTACACTAGAGGTTCCAGTAGTGGGCAGCTTGAATTGCCAGGTCCTAGAACCAGCGCTTTGGGGAGATCTTTTATTTTTAGAGCATTAACTCTGTGGAATGGCCTGCCTCGGAACCTCTGCTGCATTTACAGTAGATTCACTTTTAAAAATAATCTTAAATTGTTTTTAAATAGTTTTTAACACTGTAAAGTAATTTTTTGTTTTTGTTTTACACTAATGTAATTTTTTAGCTATATTAATTGTTACAGTAGGTTCATTATGCATTGTGTGTACTGACTTTTAATAATTTTGTTTTTTGCAATAGTGATTGTTTTTGTGTGTTTTTTTGTGTGTGGACCCCAGGAAGACTAGCTGGTTGCTATCGCACCAGCTAATGGGGATCCCTAATAAAATAAAATCAAATCAAATCAAATCAAATCAAATCAAATCAAATCAAATCAAATCAAATCAAATCATCATGTCATCATCTGTCATCATCTGTGATTTGGATACATTGCTGATAATGTAATGTTACTTCAAGTTGTGTTCAATTATGTTTGTGTGTGTCAAACATTGTTTTTCACAATATATATCTTTTTACACACAGTCAGTACAATTCAAATACACCCCAACAAATGTGATTTCAGAGTAATCCAACACATAATGATGATATTTAACATTTTATTTCTCAAAGGCCCCTTAAAAAAAAGTATATATTTATTTGCAAGTAAACTTTCTGCAGTGGCATTTAAAAATGTATCTAAATAAGGATCTAATCATGATTAAATGATGGACTGTTGGAAATACAAGTTGTATGTATAATTTGCTTTCCTAATGCAATAACCCACCCAATATGTTGCAACGTGTGCTTTTTATTACAACACACTATCTGTCTCTCTTTCAGTCTCTCTCTCACACACACACACACACACACACACACACACACACACACACACACACACACACACACACACACACACACACACACACACACACACACACACACACACACGCACACACATGCTTCATTTAGTTGCACAAAAGTTCTCCCTTTCTCTCCCTCTCTCTTTCTCTGTCCTACACACACACATACAGTATAGTACACAGGCACACACACATACACAGACGTTTTTTCCCAGCCTCATGGTTATATTGCCTCCTAGTATCCCCCCCCCTCTCTCTCTCTCTCTCTCTCTCTCTCTCTCTCTCTCTCTCTCTCTCTCTCTCTCTCTCTCTCTCTCTCTCTCTCTCTCTCTCTCTCTCTCTCTCTCTGCCTCTCTCTATCTGGTGATATGTGGTCATTGACACCAATAGTCAGAGGTATAATGAACAGATTAAGCAGTGTGGAGGTACGGCAGTACAGGGGTCTGTATATAGGACACAGGGACAGAGGCCCCTCTGTTAGAATAACCCGGGCCCTGCCTCAACCAGCAGCCTAATTACAGCAGCTACACACACACACACACACATGCACGCACGCACACATGGCGCTCAGAGCAGGTCACTGAGAAGAGAGAATAAATATTCCCACATTATCTCCTGGGCGGAGGGGAGCAGACCCACAGGGGATATTGGTAACCCCCCCCCCCCCCCCCCCACCCTCCTGCCTACTAGGAAAGTCTGGCAGAGAGAAGGGGGGGGGCTACAAGGGCAGAGGGAGAGAGAGAGAGGTAGTGAATGACTGGGACAGGTGTAGAGAGAGAGAAAGAGAAGTAATAAGTGTCGGCAAGGGTGTAGGTTTGGCTTCCACAGTGTGGTGGGACACTTTAAGTGGGGGGGGGGGGGGGGTGTCTGGGCGTCCTCCCCCAGGACATTTGGAGCATCAAAGACAAAATGGCCAGCATTCTGTTGTACTTTTATGTACCAATTTGTGCCTTTCTGCATCAATCTATGGTGGGATGTCTTTATTTTTTATGAAGGAAAAGACAACATTCAGGTACCTGCTGACACAAATATAATGGAATTTAATTATGCAGTAACTGGCTCTCAGGCATTCTGCATCGCTTTCAGATATTTATTCTCCTGTATTATCATAATAGTTACAGGTAAGAAGGATATCTGATTGTTCTGACCCCTTTATTTATTATTAAATTTTTTTTCTCTTCTGGTAGGGGGTTGTCTTTCATGTTTCGTTATATTTGAGGGTGACAGATTTACCTCTTCTCAATATTGAAGGGGACATGTCCCCTTAATTCCCCCCTAAAGCTCTGACTATGCGACCCTATCGGTTATATTATAATATGTTATATCAATGTCTGAAATAGAATTAAAAAACATGTTTGACTTGTTCTACACTATTGCCATCTGCTACCTCTGTCGGTAAGGCCATACGGTGCACTGTGGCACCAGTCAGGACTAACCAAACCAGCGGTAGAGCCGCGTGTTCAACTCCGGTCACCAGGCAGCTGCAACAGCTACGTCCACACGGGCCGGCGCACACACACGCACCTGACTGTACTCAGTGGGGTTGACACCCATTCAAAGCACAGGGTGTCACTTTACAAGTAGATGGCGGCCAATCAGAAGATATGGCCGCTGCTGTTGTTGTTGTTGTTGTGTTGTTGTTGTTGTTGTTGTTGTTGTTGTTGTTGTTGATGTTCCTCACTTCCTGAATAACTCTTTGGACATACAG
>NW_028169163.1:0-1000 GCF_963971535.1 Notolepis coatsorum | reverse complement strand
AAATAAAATGGCAGCTTGCTCGCTCATCAACTTTCTCTTCTTCAAGATATGTTTTATGCAGGAAATAGGAAACACACAATCTGGATTTGTATTTGATCTGTCCTAGTTTGACAGTTTGATCTCAATTGTGTGAGCCAGACACCTCCGCTGTGCAAGCAGGAAAACAAGATGGCTCACTCATAAGTAATCAATTAGATTGCATGAACTAATGTTTTAAAGTATTTAAAGATCACTATTGGCTATTACTAGACAACACAGGCAATGAGACAACAAGACCTACAACATGGAATGTCTATTATATACAGATATATCTAGTGGTCTATGCACTAAAGCAATACCTTTTTTAAACTCTTTTTCCACCTAAACGGTTTCCGACAACATTTTTAGGTGAGAAATTATTTCTTAGAAATACTTCCTTGAAATGACTCGAGAGATTATTACATTGCCGGTCTATGTGGCCGAAGCGGCCCTTTGTTTTGGTCTGAGATGCTGATGCTCTAGTGCGCCATCTAGTGGCTGAATCTCCCTGTACTTGTATTTGATTTTCATAATGACATTCATTCAATCTTTATTTCTACTCGATAATACACTGAGTAATTAAACCCATTTACAGTGCCGTCGAGATGTTACATTCACAAGTGTCACAGTGCGTTCATAAATATAAATACATCAGACAATCAGAATAATTAAGAGCACATTTGAAATATACATTAAACATTTTTTTTTTAAAGAATAAAATAGCAAGAAATTTAAACAGAGGTAATAATTTAAAAATAATTACATATTGTGGTGACCTGATTGGTCATTGAGCTTCTAAACCGACCCATAGACACTAGAGTGTCTATAGTTTCAGAGTTTCCTGCAGGGTATTCCATGATGGAGGGGCAGAGAAGCCAAAAGCAGATCTACCAAGTTCAGTACAAACTCTAGGCACTCTAAGTGTAAGCCAAAAACTGGATCGTGTACGACAGGGTCCAGTGGTCCATTCCAATAAAGAACT
>NW_028169164.1:0-16841 GCF_963971535.1 Notolepis coatsorum | reverse complement strand
ACACCCTGACTGACCACTGGACCTGTTGCCAGTGCACTGCCAGGTCACATGACGGGTCACATGACGGGTCACATGACGCCTGACTCGAGGTCTACTGACTGACAGATACATTATAAAACTGCAGAGCTGTGAGGAAAACACGCCTTCATCCCCAGAAGTGGTAAGAAAATAAATTACACTGCAGCGCTAAAGCTGTGAAACTAATGTTATTAATCCAAAAAATTGCTGGAGCGACTTACTAGACATAATTGAGCTTGGAAAAGATAAATAAAAGAGCTCAGGAAGGATGAATACAGGAATGTCCCGAGCTCCTCTCTACACTCACAATTGTTCATCATTTGATTATAGGCGAGATATTTATCACATATTAATGGACGGAAGAATTCACATACAGTGTTGTTAGTGTGGTTAAAATGGGTTAGAATGAACCCTCTTATAGGATATTAATTGATTGATCCCCTTGGTGATTGATTCAGGTGTCATTCAGGTGTGTGTTATTCTGTCAATTGTTGCTTTTTATTCCATGTGGCGCAAACGGAGAGAAGAATCACATTGTACTTGTTGCATTATGGCAAATAAATCAATAATACAAAATAATCGGAATCGGAATCGGAATAGCAGCATGGGGGAGGGGGGAGGGGAGGTATAGAACCTGTATTTAGATTTTTATAAGAAAGGCCACTTAATTGTGACGTCTGTAGTCAACGCACTATAAAGGACTACAAATCCCACGGCGCCGGTGCTAAAGCCGCAGTGATGGGCAACCTGTTGAGCGACGGCGGTCGAGAAACAGTTTCTAACCGTTTCGTACGTTTCGTATCAATCATAACGTATACTTTTCGTACTTTTCGTATCATAACGTACACGTACCGTACCATCATAGACGTATAAGTACCCTTTAAGTTATGAAGTTATTAAGCATTATCAAGAAAGAAAGAAAGAATAACCGAGTTGTTTGTTATTTTCTTTGAGTTTTGCCTATTTCTTTTGAATATTGTAAAGGCACATTTTCTTTGTTGCATGTGCAAATGTTTGGTACTTTATTTTGAGCAAACACATTGCAACGTCATCGAAACCATCGGAGGCCAAGCCAAGCAACACTTCGAACTGTGAGTAATTTAAAGAAAGAAACGAGTTCGAACTGTCTGTTTAAAGCATCTAGTGGCTTGATGGAAAGACTGATTGATTGATTGATTGATTGATTGATTGATAATGGAAGGAAGCCACCACAGGTATGAGCAGGGTAATAGAAAGACAATAAATAAAGATAATTTAATTTGAGTAAACAGTTGACAAGGTGCAGTTGAGTTGTCTGTATACCCTATCGATGGTTCTCAGGGTTCCTCAAGTTTGTTCTGATCTAGGAAGTCAGCCTTTTCCTTTGATGCCTCTAACTCTTGTTTGCACTCTGGTTGGATGCCAAACTTCTTTTCGTGAAAATACATTTTAATCTAATCTAATCTAATCTGTCCTCTCATACATATAATGGATTGACATCGTCAAATGTATCAGTAGTGCATTGTAGGGGAACGTTGAAGGTTGCTTCTCTCTATATCCTTATAGCTTCTATATCCCCAGGCCACCAGGATGCTCAAGAGAACAAGAGATATGTAATGTTAATTACCTGAAATTATTCCATTTTTGGGGGGGGGGGGGGAAACCCTGCATATATCGGTATCGGTTGATATCGGTTGATATCGGTATCGGAAATTAAGAGTTGGACAATATCGGTATCGGTAAAAAAGCCAATATCGAGCATCCCTAATAAATATAATAATAATTTTTTAAATCCTGCCTCTGAATATCCAATCCAATCAGCGGCAGCATCTAATTTAGTTCTGGAATGAATCTCAGAATCACTGTCTGACACTCCGTGGGCGACTTCTCTCTGGCTGCCGATCGCCCCTCAGTCCTCTCGTTCATTCATGTGTTGGCATTTTCTTTTTTTCAAACACCACGACCTCCAATGCATTCTATGGGTTATTTTAGTGCAAACCCTTACGTGCTTTTGTCATATGTAAGTCACACTATATATATATATAGAACACTAGATAGCTTGCCCGCGCTGCCGGCCAATGGAGAGCGACGTCACTGAACCGCCGCCATCTTGCTCCAGTTAGCCTTGAGTGAGAGTGAGTGAGCTGCACAGACAAAAATACTCATAACTCGCTGAAATATTGACGGATTTACAAACGGTTTGGTTTATTACAAGCATTATTAACGTGGCTATGATTCAAGCGGTTTGTAAAAAAAAACATCTTTAAATTTTTTTTTATAAGTATGCAGTATCATAACTACATCTTTGATGTTTATAGCAAACCAACCCGTTTGTAAATCCGTCAATATTTCAGCGAGTTATGAGTATTTTTGTCTGTGCAGCTCACTCATCTCACTCAAGGCTAACTGGAGCAAGATGGCGGCGGTTCAGTGACGCTGGTGACTCCGCCTTAAGCTATCTAGTGTTCTATAGATATCTATGAGTCAAACTATAGGCTGAGGGCGTGGCATCGTTTGACATCATGTCTGGATCACGCCAACCAGGAAATAACTAACGCTAATAGTGGTTGTTGACTTGTCGTCGTCGTCGTCTGAAATTGATAATAATCACAAGATACATTCAGTGCGGGCGGCTAGGTGGTGCAGTGGGCAAGGCGCTCACCACCAATGCAGGAGACGCTGGGTTTTGAGCCAGCTCTCCGCATTGCTACCAGCTTGGCTGGTCGTTCATACTAACACAATTGGCAGTGTTAGGGGTGGAAAGCTGATGGGTGGGGATCGGACGTTGTGGTGGACAGCGACTCCTACAGGTCGGTTGGTGCGCCTGCGCAGCAGAATCAGGAAGCGACGGGGGCGGCGTGTCCCTCCCACGCAGACCCCCGACGCTGAGAGATCGCGCCGCGCAGGTGAAAAGATGCGACGGCTGCCTCCTCGAGTACCGAGGGGACACGTGATGCAAGGCTTCGTGCACATTGCAGCCGGCCTGTGGGAGGCAAGGTCTAACAGCGTTCGAGACAGGGGGGGGGGTAGAATTGGACGATACGAAATTGGGATGGGAGAAAAATAGAAAACGGGAGAAAAAGTAGATAAAAAAAAAGCAAAAAATATATTCAGTGCTGGTGGATCTATAACAAAATGGATTTATGGAGACACATTTATGGAAAGTTCACGCCCGGACCACAAGCTTCTGGAAGGGTTAGCGCAACATGTGACCGCTCTTCCAATTCGTACGCCGATGTTTTACAGTGAGTCTCAGCCTCTGTATTATATGATATGAAAATGTTATTGTAGTGCCGTCAGACCCAGATACGGGTTGTCTTTTCCATTTATGTTCTTCTCTGAGTGCTTCTTTACATGTTAAAATCACAACGGGTTTCTTCTGGGGGTACAATGCCCTACAGGGGTTTGGTTTACAAACATGTCACATTTTTTCACCTCTTAGCGGTTTGCAGGTCTGGTTATATATACTGTAGTTACTGAAACTGATTGAATATGGCACCGCCCCCCCCCCCCCCCCCCCCCCCCCCCCCCCCCCACCACCTGAATCATTTTCACCAGCCGCCACTGGCTCAATGTGGACTCACTGTAGCATTAATTCATCCATCCTACACTCACTGCACACAGCATCCACATGCGCACACTCACTTTTTAAACATTACACCGTATTTTATCTATTTATTCGGACACATTTGCACTCACTTCGTTTTAATGACTTTATTGTGAATACGTGTGTGAATAACTCTTCTACCTCATTTGAGCATTTTGTACATTTTAGTTTTGTAAATACAAAGAGGCCTGTTGGGATGTTCGATCCTAATGTGAAGAACTACGTGATTTCATGTTCTATTTTGATGCTTGTTTTATATTTATACTTATTTATGTCTGCATTTTATGCTCTTGATCTGCCAATCTTGTGAATATTTTTTTTCGTTTTTTGCTACTCTGAAGGACCTTGAGCTGCATTCTTGTATGAAAGGTACTATAAATAAAGTGTATTATTATTATTATAGTATATTTTGTATATTGTTTGGTCTTTTGCTGTATTTAATAATAATAATAATAATAATAATAATAATAATAATAATAATAATAATAATAATAATAATAATAATAATAATAATAATAATAATAATAATAATAATAATAATAATAATAAATAGCTTCATTTTATATAGCGCCTTTCAAAAGACCCAAGGTCGCTTTACATAGAGGGGGAACATAACAAAAGTAACAAACATAGTGGACAGACACAACATACAAAGTGAGAAATTAGGGTTAAAGGTCAAGTTGAAGAGGTGGGTTTTGAATGAGTCCAGAGTTGGGGCGGTGCCGAGTTCAGCGGGGAGGGAGTTCCAGAGGGTGGGGGCTGCCACGCTGAAAGCTCTGTCCCGAACGTCCGTAGTCTGGTTCGGGGAATGGAGAGCTGACCAGTGTCTGTGGATCGCAGGGACCGTCACTGAGTGTGGGGGTGGAGGAGGTCAGTGAGGTACTGAGGTGCCAGAGCGTGGAGGGATTTGTAGGTGAGCAGGAGGGTTTTGTAGGTGATGCGGGATTTGATGGGGAGCCAGTGGAGGTGGATGAGGGTGATGTGCTGCCAGGGTTTGGTGCGGGTTAGAACCCTGGCAGCTGAATTTTGAACATACTGGAGCCTGTCCATGGTTTTGCTTGGGACCCCGGACAGGACCCCGTTGCAGTAGTCCAGGCGGGAGGTGACAAAGGCATGGATGAGGGTCTCAGCTGTCGGAAAGTGATGGTCGGAGTCTGAAGATATTTCTGAGATGGAAGAAGGCGGATTTCATGACGGAACTGACATGGGCTTGGTAGGAAAGGGTGGAGTCCAGGATAACGCCCAGGTTGCGGACCTTTGGGGAAGAGCAGATGGAGCAGCCGTCTATGTCCAGCGTGAGATCCCCAACCTTCCGGAGCAGGGCCTTGGGTGCCACAACCATGAGCTCAGTTTTATTGTTGTTCAGTTTGAGAAGGTTAGATGACATCCAGGTTTTTATTTCGTGGAGGCAGTTGACAAGGGAGCGTGGGGGGAGCTGGGTGGATGGTGTGGTGGAGAGGTAGAGTTGAGTGTCGTCGGCGTAGGAGTGGAAGCTGAGGCCATGGCGGTGGATGATCTGACCGAGGGGGAGCATGTAAATGGTGAACAGAATTGGGCCAAGTACAGAGCCTTGGGGGACGCCTTGGTTGACTGGGGCCGGGGGGGGGAACTGGAATCGCAGATGGTGATAAACTGTGTCCGGGTGGTGAGGTAGGATTGAAACCAGGAGAGTGCTGAGCCAGTGATGCCGAGGTTGTCGGATAGGCGGTTGAGGAGGATGGAATGGGAGACTGAAGCACAATCTCAGGGGGCTCATACAGAACCAAGCATTTCACTGTAACATGCTACATATACCTTATATGTGACAAATGAAACAAAACTTGAAACTTGAAACTACATCAAGTCAAGTCAAGTCAAATGTATAAAGCACATTTCATACACGGAGGCGATCCAAAGTGCTGTACACAAAAAACGATAAAAAAGGCAAGTATAAATAAGAATGATTAAAAACATATAAAAGGAACACAGAAGGGTACAGTATAAAAGCAGTACATTCTCACAAATAGATTTTCAGTGCATTCAAACAAAAAACATAATGTCTAAGGAAGTCAGCCGCTACTTTTAGTCCCTTTATGCCTTATTTTGTAATGCTGCACTTGTCTTTCTTTTATCTTTCCTCTTAATCACACATTTGCATTTTTTGCACGATTAGGCTACTGTATATATATGTTTTGCTCCACGCTCTATAGCTTTCATCTGTGCAACACTTGGGTACAGTCAAAACGGTTGTAAATGTGCTATATAAATAAAGTGGATTATGATTATGATTAAGTCCACATTGTAAATGGTAAATGGCGCGTTTTATCCAAAGCACTTTTGTTCCTCATCACATTCACCCATGAGGCCATTCTCTCTCACACACCGACGGCGGAGGCAACCATCCGTGCTAAGGAGCCAACCTGCACATCGGGAGCAATTCGGGGTTAAGTATCTCGCTCAAGTGTCTTGTCATCATGCCTGAGCGGAGCGGGGAATCGAACCGGGAACCTTCCGACGACTATAATACCAGACGACCGCTCTGCCTCCTGAGCCACTGTCTTGTGTCTCTACACATTGTGTTCCGGCGGGTGTGATTCTTCTACACACGCTTCCATTTCAGTTCAGTTCAGTTCAGAGTTTTTATTTGCCACATGGAATCATACAATCAGAGTTTCTTCATTACACAATCATAAATATCATTCCATGGACAAAAGGAGCAGGAAGAAGAATAAATCTTATAGTTACCTGCCCCTTATTCCTAAACTAAACAAGTATTTACTTAATGGTCGGCGTACAACCTAATTTACACAAATAATCATTTATACCATTATACAAGAAACACACAATCTACAGGTAAACAAAAAAAATTAAAGAATAATAACAAAGAATAAAGAATAAAAGAAAGAGAGAAAAAAAAGAAAAGAAAAGATCTCACTATTCAGATCACATTTGATTTTCATACTGACTAAATATTTTTTTTTTATAAATTGTTTTTAATTGATAAACACTTTTACATCCCTTAAGCTCGCTATGGAGAGAATTCCACAACTTTACACCAATAACTGAAGGACACATCTGTTTAAGTGTGGTACGTGCAAACTGATGTTTAAAATTGTATTTTCTCCTACTAAACTCACTTTCTAAATGAAAAAGATTTTGTAGTTTTTCTGGCAGTGTATTATTTCTTGCCCTAAACATAATTAACATTGTTTGAAACATTGTGTTCCGGGTGTGATTCTTCTACACACGCTTCCATTTGAAGGGGATGAAAAGTTTCCCAGCGCCCCTGACATCTGAACCGCAGCTTGTCGCCGCAGTGTCCTCCTTCCACCAGCAGCTGGTCATCAACCTCATTATTCCTCCCCCCCCCCCTTTGTGATGTTAATGAGGTGTTATTATTATCAGCGCGCGCGGGGGGGGACGGGGACGTGGCCCTGCATCTCATTAAACACACCGTTACCCCCCGACCAAGATCTGCTTCTGATGATGATGGCGGCGGTGGCGGTGATAGAGAGACACACAACGTTTCTGTTTGGATTCAATTAGACGAGACGTCTGCGTTTCCTGATCAACAACAGTGTTTACATTCTTTAAATAAATAAAAAAAATTAACAATAATTGATATCCCTTTAATTATAATTACACAACATTGTCATGTATTATGTTTGTATTGCCTGTATAGTTTAGCTTTACAATGCAGCTGCCTCTTAAGTGCCTCTTTCTGTTTATTTGTGTTCAGTGATTTAACTCATTTGTATTTCTTCTTATCTTCTTAATTGACCTGCCCGGTTAAATAAAGGTTACATAAAATAAATAAAAGATGAAAGTGATGTAACTTCGCCTCCTTCTGTCTCCTTCCCTCTTCTCTTGTGTTGTGTCTCTCCTGGGAGGAGGTGCGTGTGTTCCCCCATGTCAATGATCTAATCAATAACCGTCCTACAGAGTGTACTATTCTTTGTATTCCTTATTTTGACTATATATTGTTTAATTAATGGAGCTGTGATGTGAATAATAATGTATAAAATGCAGTGTTTCGATGCTACAGAGAACATTATAGCTTTGATAGATGCGCTAACGTGAAGATGATGTTTGCGTAATCAAGCTATCACCCCCCCCCCCCCCCCCCCCCCCTCCCCCCACCTCTGTGCTTTGGGAGTTGGAGACATTTGCTTTGTGGGTAATTTCTGAATAGAAGCTGTTTGCTTTTCATTTATATTCAGACATGTCTTTTATTTCTTTGATTTGTAAAAATGTCTGTGACTCAATTATATGTACAACACAATACACGTTCGTTCCACTTGGTAAACGACTGTACACACAATAGTGCAACTTAAGCTAGTAATATTGTGTACTATTTCGTATAGCTAAGTTATTTGTTTTAGCCCTTTTGTTCTGTTTCTCTCGGGAAGAGGAGTTGGAGAAATTAGTTTCGTGAGCACTTTGTGAACAGAAGCTGTTTGCTTTTCATTTATACATTCAGAGCGACTGTGGGTGTTGTTGGATCACGAGTCCAGACTGAGATCCTGGGTAAGGTAAGATAAGATAAGATATTCCTTTATTGATCCCTTTGGGGGAAATTCAGGCATCATAGCAGCATGGGGGAGGGGGAGGGGAGGTACAGGTATAGTAAAAACAAGCAGTATAAACAATATAACAAATCAATATAATTAACTCTGGACATGTGCATTATGGGCAGCAAGGTGCGAGATGAGGGTATGTATTCCCTCTCAGTTATATTTGCCCATACAATAAATAGTTACAATATATAATCTAATAATCCAATCATCTAAATCTAATCTAATATATAATCTGAAAATGCTAAATGCTAAATATATAATCTAATAATCCAATAATCTAAATCTAATCTAATATATAATCTAAAAATGCTAAATGCTAAATATATGATCTGATGAAGTATACAGTATTCACATAAGGTGCGGTATGCATACGGGTCTCATTCTCCAACGGACGACAAAAAGGGCTTTCTCTTAGGGCCATTTGAGACCTTTTCGGGCAAGACATGAATATAGACAATATATTATAATATAATATTAATTATCAATGTTTTATTGGGACGGTTGGTGAATCCCAAAATCGGCCCGAAAAGGTCTCAAATGGCCCTAAGAGAAAGCCCTTTTTGTCATAAATCCTTGGAGAATGAGACCCACATGTCCTTTTAGGTTCCTAGTAGTTGGATGTCTGGCAGCGGTCGCTGCCCACTGTTGTGGAGCCTGATGGCCGATGGTATGAAGGACTGGCCGAGGCGGTTAGTTGAGTGTCGGGGGGGGTATGAGTCTGTGGCTGAACGTGCTTCTCATCTTGACTAGCTCGCCGTAGAGGGGGTGGGAAGGGTTCTCCAGGATAGCAGCCAGCTTCCTTCTCATCCCCCTCTCTGCCACCACCTCTAGTCTGACCAGCTCGACTCCCACCACAGAGCTAGCCTTCCTCACCAGCTTGTTCAGTTTGTTGGTGTCCCTCGAGTTGATGTAGCCCCCCCCAGCATGCCACAGTGAAGGAAAAAGGAGAAGAGGACGCTGGCCACTACATACTGGTAGGGTCAAGTCTATCCCTCCAAAAAGAACAACACAACACAGATTCAGCCGCTCACACTTATAAAGTCAAGTCAAGTGTCCCTTTGTTATTCCCCTTGAGAAAATTCAAGATAATATGAAGCAATATTTCACTCTGGTACCAAATTATATTTTAGACTATTCTTTTGTTGTCTCTTTGTGTGTGTTCACCGTTTCTACCGGCATTGGCTTTTAAAAAGAATAATTATATTTAATAATAATAAGGCAAAACTTTATTCCTAACAATACATTATCCAAGGACACAAGAAATCCCATGAATATCTTGGTCGACTCACTTTTGTTACCTCTGCCGAGGCGAAACATTTCCTCCGTAGCGCCACCTTCAGGCCACAGTGGCTCGGGAGGTTAGAGCAGTCATCTGGTAATCCGGAGGTTCCCGGGTTCGATTCCCGCTCCTCCTGGGCAGCGTGTCGAAGTGTCCTTGAGCAAAGACACTTAACCCCTAACTGCTCCTGATGAGCAGGTCGGCACCTTGCATGGTCGCCTCCGCCGTCGGTGAGTGAATGTGTAAAATGTGAGGAACAAATATTTCCTCAGTGCAGGGAGTCAGACATTTCTAACTCACGTTCTGCCGCCGTTGGTTCTCCAGCTGCAGTCCGTGCCAGTCCGTGCCCACGGTTGTAGAGCCTGATGGGCACTGGCAAGAAGGACTGGCCGAGGCTGTTGGGAGGGTATGAGTCTTGGCTAGATGAGGATACACGTCCTGTACGTTCTGAAAATTAAAGCTACAAATATTATGTTACACCACCAAAGTTAAACATTGCACCAACAAGCAAGCTGCTGCGGTCAGTCGAGCGCCTCTGCATAGACGCAGCAAGAACAGAGAGACTCAGACTCAGCTTCTTCCCCCCAGGCCATCAGAACACTGAACACTGATCTCTCCACACACAAGCACACATGAACACACACACACACACACGCACGCGCACGCACGCACACGCACACGCACGCACGCACGCACGCACGCACGCACGCACGCACACACACACGCACGCACGCACGCACGCACACACACACACACACACTCACACACACACACACACACACACACACACACACACACACACACACACACACACACACACACACACACACTGTTATGTACTAGAGGCCTGATCACTCTGTGTCACGGGGCATGTAGGTGAGGGCTGCCACTTAGTTAATTAGTGCTGATTGGTTACCTGCTGGGAGGTTTAAAACCAGCCAGGCACACACACATGCAGGGTCTGTGTTTAGAAGAGTGTGGGTTACCAGATAGATTGTCACGTTCTTCCAGTCCTTATCCTTTTAGCTTACACTAGTAATTCCTTAATATAGTAGCACTTGAGTTAATACACAGGTTTTCGTGTCGGTTTTGCACATGGGTTGCGGGCCTTGAGCCAGGGTCGTAACAATTGGGCGCTCGTCCGGGATCTTTTACCCCTAGAACTTTGTTTGGTGTTTTTTTTTTGTGTTGCACGGGGTGTCATCATATTATGGTTTGGGTGGTGTTCGTTACATTTGGTGTAACGTGGGGGCTGAGCCATTTCATCAAACAGGTGAGTATGCCGTATTTGTTTGTAATTTGATGTGACTACTTATGCTGTTAAAATATATAGTTTAGTAGGCACCACATGTAGATAGGGACATTATTTTCTGGTTGTGGGTTAGCGTCCGGTGCACCACGTACTCCTGGGGCGGTCAATGAAATGATTGTATATGATCTTTGACTGGTAGCAGGTGTGGTTGAAGAAAGTTAGGTCTACAGGGCATTAGTTTAAGGGTAGGTAGGTTAGGGCGGCCAGGAAACACAGGTAGTGTGGTAGGGCTTGAATTAGTGTTTCTTAGGGTAGACATGTGGTAGGCCGGGTTTTTTTTTTCTTTATTTTTTTCTGCAGTTTAGACGTAGAAGCATATGTGGTCACATCAGGTTAGAAGGCGCACCTGTTTGGAATTGTTTGTTGGATTTATTTTGTTTTGTTTGTTTGAGTGTTTGTTGAGCATACCTGGTAGCACCTAACACCCTGAGTGTATGTCACGTCTATTTAGGGTGGGTGTGGTTTTGTTTTTGTTTTTTTTTACGTCCTTGAAATGTGCGCTCCGTAGCACACATTGCCACAGCATCCCTTTATGGTTGTTATTAGTGGCTTTGGCAATCAGTATGGTTCTTCAGTGGTTCGTCGTGGTTCTTTAGTCGTTCTTCGGTGGTTCTTTGGTGTTTCTTTGGTGACTCTATGGTGAACGGGTGGTGGCGCTGGTGTAGGAAAGATGGCTTCCGTTAGGGATTTTGTTGATCTCCCTTCGCATGACTTGTTGGAGAGGTTTTCCAAAGAACAGCTTCTGGAGCTTGCTGTACACTACAAGGTGGAGCTTTCTCCCAGTGAGAAACGGTTGAAGCCATCTGCCTTGAGTGCTTTAAGGGTGTTGCTCATTAGAGGGCAGGTGCTTGAGGAGAGGGTGGAGCAGCCTCCTTCGTCTGACGCGTCTCCGCTTTTATCTGGTGCAGAGGGTGAATGGAGGGTTAGAGAGTTGGAGTTTAAGGAGAGGCAGCTACACCAAGAGCGTGAGGAGAGGAGAGAGGAGCGTGAGCTTAAGGAGAGGAGAGAGGAGCGTGAGCATGAGCGTGAGCTTAAGGAGAGAGAGAGGAGAGAGGAGCGTGAGCTTAAAGAGAGGAAAGAGGAGCGGGAGCTTAAGGAGAGACAAATGTTGCTGGAGCACGAGCGTGCGCAGAAGGAGCTTGAGTATAAGCATGCTGCCTTACAGGCGGGTGTTCTGCATCCAGAGTCACGTTCCGGTTTTGATGTAGGCAGGAATATTAGGATGGTGCCTCCGTTTTTTGAGAAAGACGTGGAAAGATATTTCCCCCTTTTTGAACGGGTGGCAACCACATTGAAGTGGCCTGATACCGCCTGGACACTGCTGCTGCAATGTGTTTTGGTTGGTAGGGCACAAGAAGCCTACACTGCTCTGTCCCTTGAACAAAGCGCTGATTATGAACTTGTTAAAGCTTCCATATTGAGGGCTTATGAGTTGGTCCCCGAGGCCTATCGTCAGCGTTTTAGAGGTTATCGTAGGCAGGAGGGGCAGTCTTATGTTGAATTTGGAAAAGAGAAGGAGAACCTGTTTGACCGGTGGTGCACCTCGCAGAAAGCAGAGTCAAGGGAGCAGCTCAGACAGTTGGTTCTCCTAGAGGAATTTAAAAGGTGTGTTCCTGATAACGTGTCCACACATCTAAATGAGCATAAGGTATCGAAGATAGCCGACGCTGCTGTCTTGGCTGATGAGTTTGTGTTAACACACACATCTGTCTTTGTAGAGGAGGGCCGTGTGGAGTCCAGGGGTAGTAGGCGTCCTTCTCAGGGGAGCCGGTTCCCGGCACCCGTGTCTGCTGGTCGGTTTACTTCGACTCCTAGGCAAGGTGGCTCTGCTAGTGCATTCCCAGAGGGGGTTATCTGTTTTTACTGTAAGGAGCCTGGTCATATCGTTGCTGGATGCCCTGTGCTTAAGCAGAAAAATGTAAAAACGGTGGCTCTGGTAGAAATCATGGACAGGACACCTATGCCGACGTTAGAGGGTGGGGTGCGAAGTATCAAAGGTGCAGACAGGGAGCTAGAGGGCTCCTCAACATTTATGATGGATGGATTTGTTTCACTGGTTGGTGCATTAGGATCAAGGCAGGCTATTACAATATGGAGAGATACAGGAGCTTTCCAGTCTCTCATTCTGGATGGGATTTTGCCATTTTCGGAAGATTCTTCATTGCATTCCGGTGCCATTGTTCAGGGCTTTGGAGGAGGCTTTGTGAATACTCCTTTGCATGAGGTCTCGCTAAACTCTCCCTTAGTATCAGGCAATGTTGTCGTAGGAGTGTGTTCTCACATTCCCATAAAGGGGGTGTCCTTCATTCTAGGGAACGATTTGGCCGGTGGCAAAGTGCTGGCTACTCCAGTTGTAGTTCCCGTCCCTGTAGTTTCTGAGGTTCCTGATGAGCTCGCACAGAAGCATCCAGGAGTGTTTCCTGTGTGTGCGGTAACACGCGCAATGTCAAAGGTCAAATGTGACACCCATGAGGTTGTTAACTTAGATGGTGATATGACACTTAGTGACACGTTCTTTGTTGAGTTGAAAAGTGGCCCTGATGAGGGTTTTGGTAAGGTGATACCGTCTCATGAGCAGTTGGTACTAGAGCAAAACAAGGATGTCTCCTTGTCGTCCCTCTTTGAAGAGGCGGTTTTAGAGGATGCAATGGTAGATACGTCTCAAGGATACTTTGTTAGCAATGACGTGCTCATGAGAAAGTGGACACCACCTAACCTGTCCAGTCTGGATGACTGGGGCAGTGTGTTTCAGATTGTTGTTCCAGCCGTGTATCGTCCTGATATACTGCATCTAGCACATGATCATGATCTTGCTGGTCACATGGGGGTCAGGAAGACTTATGACCGTGTGCTGAGACATTTTTGTTGGCCTGGTTTGAAGTCAGATGTGGCACAATATTGTCGCTCGTGCCATGTGTGTCAGGTGGTTGGTAAACCAAACCAGAAGATCCCTCAGGCTCCTCTGCAGCCTATCCCTGCCGTTGGGGAACCTTTTGAGCGGATCCTCATTGACTGTGTTGGTCCCCTCCCTCGAACTAAGACAGGGAACCAGTACCTTTTGACTATTATGTGTGCAGCGACCCGTTTTCCTGAAGCCATTCCTTTACGCAAGATCACAGCCCCAGCTATATCCAAAGCTCTGGTTAGGTTTTTTTCGACGTTTGGTCTACCAAAGGTCATTCAATCAGATCAAGGGTCTAACTTCATGTCCCGTCTCTTTGCTCAGGTCCTCCAGCAGTTGTCTATCCAGCATTGCCCTTCCTCTGCCTATCATCCAGAGTCCCAGGGGGCGCTGGAGAGATTTCACCAGACTATCAAAACAATGCTGCGGGCATATTGTACGGAGTTCGACAAAGACTGGGATGATGGAATTCCTTTGCTTCTGTTTGCTGCTAGGGAAGTAACCCAGGAGTCTCTTGGATTCAGCCCGGCTGAGCTGGTGTTCGGCCACACAGTGAGGGGTCCTTTGAAACTGCTGAAGGAAAAGTGGTTGGCTGACCAGACTCCTTCCTCTACTAATTTGTTGGACTATGTGTGTGACTTCAGGCTTAAGCTTAGTAGAGCATGTGAACTAGCGAAAGAGAACCTAAAGGTAGCCCAAGGAAAAATGAAGGTGTGGTATGATAGGCGGGCCCGACATAGGGTGTTCTCACCGGGAGACAAGGTGTTGGTTCTCTCGCCTATTCTTGGGTCTGCATTACAGGCTAAATACAGTGGGCCATACTCCATTGAGCGCAAAGTTGGTGAGGTCGACTACTTGATTAAAACTCCCGACCGCAGGCGCAAGAGTAGATTATGTCACGTCAATATGTTGAAGGCGTACAATGATAGGGCTCAGATGGACCAGTCAGGGGTCAAGCCTGTGGCTATTCTGACAGTTTCTGCATCTCCTATTGTGGCCGACTGTTCTGTGTCGAAGGAGATTTCTCAGGGCAGGTTGCCAAACACCCAGATACTAGGTGACTTGGACTCACACCTGTCGTACTTGCCACTTCCTGAGCGTGCGGATGTGGTGCGCCTACTTAGACAGCATACACGTTTGTTTTCTGATGTCCCTAGTCGTACTAATGTACTCGAGCACGACATTGATGTTGGTAGTGCAGGGCCAATTAAGCAACATGCCTACAGGGTGAATCCGGAAAAACGACGGATCTTGAGTAAGGAAGTAGACTATATGGTGAGACATGGCATTGCGGAGCCCAGCTCTAGTGCGTGGAGCTCCCCCTGCCTGCTTGTTGATAAGCCAGACTGCACTCATCGGTTCTGTACTGACTTCCGTAAAGTTAATGCAGTAACCAAGCCGGACTCGTACCCTCTTCCTCGGATGGACGACTGTATCGATCGGGTGGGTTCAGCAGCCTTTGTAAGTAAATTGGATTTGCTGAAGGGATACTGGCAGGTTCCGCTTACTCCGCGAGCACGTGAGATATCCGCTTTTGTCACACCAGAGAGTTTCTGCCAGTATACAGTGATGGCCTTTGGCATGCGAAATGCCCCAGCGACGTTTCAGCGGCTAGTGAACAAGGTCCTGGCCGGAGTAGCGTTCTGTGAGGCATATCTGGATGACCTGGTTATCCACAGTTCCTCTTGGTCACAACATGTGGAGCATCTGGCGGAAGTGTTCAAGCGGTTGGGTGATGCTAACTTGACAGTTAACCTTGCAAAATGTGAATTTGGACAGGCCACGGTTACCTACCTGGGTAAGGTGGTTGGACGTGGGCATGTGTGCCCCATTACAGCTAAGGTGGAGGCTATAGTGGGCTTCCCTGCTCCCATCACCAGGCGGGAGTTAAAACGCTTCCTAGGTATGGCAGGGTACTATAGGAGTTTCTGTAGGAACTTTGCTTCTGTTGTTGCCCCTTTGACCAATCTGCTCAGTCCTAAGGTACCTTTCGTGTGGACTGAGACTTGTCAACAGTCTTTTGAGAGCATCAAGGGTATTCTGATTAGCGCTCCCGTTCTGTCAGCTCCCGATTTTCAACTGCCATTCAAGTTGGCAGTGGATGCTAGTGACCTCGGTGCTGGAGCCGTCCTCCTGCAAGAGGATGCATTAGAGGTGGAGCACCCAGTGTGCTACTTTTCTAAAAAGTTTGACAGGCATCAACTGCACTACTCTACTATAGAGAAGGAGGCGCTCGCTTTGGTTCTTGCCTTGAACCATTTTGATGTTTACGTTGGATCCTCCAGTTTACCCCTTGTTGTGTATACAGACCATAACCCTTTGGTTTTTCTTCGCAGCATGGTGAACTCGAACCATCGTTTGATGCGATGGAGTTTGTTCCTCCAGGCGTATAACTTGGATATTCGCCACATTCGTGGGAGGGACAACGTGCTAGCAGACGCCCTCTCACGATCATAGTACCGGTGTTTGTGGTACCCGTTATCACTGTTGTGGTAGTGGCCCTGACAACTAAGGGGTCACAGTTGTTTTTTTGTTTTGTCTATGAGTTGTTGTGTAGTGGTTGCCTCTTGGGCAACCAGTTTGGTGGGGGAGGTGTTATGTACTAGAGGCCTGATCACTCTGTGTCACGGGGCATGTAGGTGAGGGCTGCCACTTAGTTAATTAGTGCTGATTGGTTACCTGCTGGGAGGTTTAAAACCAGCCAGGCACACACACATGCAGGGTCTGTGTTTAGAAGAGTGTGGGTTACCAGATAGATTGTCACGTTCTTCCAGTCCTTATCCTTTTAGCTTACACTAGTAATTCCTTAATATAGTAGCACTTGAGTTAATACACAGGTTTTCGTGTCGGTTTTGCACATGGGTTGCGGGCCTTGAGCCAGGGTCGTAACACACACACACCCTGCACTGTCACACACACAAACACACTACAGGTCACTTTAGGGAAAAAAAGGTCACTTTGTTGTAACTATGTTTTTGTATAGTATAGTTAGTATAGTATATTTATATATAGCATAACTGTATATTGTATAGTATATTGTATAGTAGTGTATATATATATATGACTCATAACCTTCAATTCGTAAGCGTAGCATTGTAGGCTATTGTATTTTATCTTAGTACTTTAGTCTATTTTATTATCTATTCTATTTTATTCTATTATTATTTGTATTTTTTGCACAATCAAGG
>NW_028169165.1:24663-44663 GCF_963971535.1 Notolepis coatsorum | reverse complement strand
GGAAACCCTGCATATATCGGTATCGGTTGATATCGGTTGATATCGGTATCGGAAATTAAGAGTTGGACAATATCGGAATATCGGTATCGGTAAAAAAGCCAATATCTAGCATCCGTACATGTTACCCATAGATCCTAACAGAGATTATACATATGGGGAGGATACTGTACATTAGGAGGGGGTGGGTTGGTGGGAGAAAAAATATACATACGGTGGGGAGAAAATATATACATACGGTGGGGAGGAGACTGTCTATTTGGGGGGGGGGGGGGGGGGGGAGGTTGGACCTTTACGGTGGCCAGTTTCGAATTGCAGCCTCCCGTAGGTGCTCTTTAAGAGTGGTTTTGAATGTGGGTAGGGATTCACATCTTTTTACGGCTGTTGGTAGGGCGTTCCACATTGTTGTGGCATAATTGCGAAATGTGTTTAGTCCCTTGTTTGTCCCTCTGGTGTTGTGGGTGTGGTATTCATTGGCCTTTGGGAAGTATTTCGACATGTACATGGGTACCTGTGTGGTGTAGTGTATCTTGTAGACCAGGCCCATTGCAAGTTGCTGTACTCTGTCGTCTACTCTAAGCCATCCTAGGTAGTCAAAGTGGGCAGGGGTGAGGTGGGTTTTAGGAGTAAGGTCAAGTAGTAGTCTGACCAGTTTGTTTTGTGATGTTTGTAATCTTGTTTTTAGCGCCTTTGAGGTGCTTTGGTACCATGAGGTGCAAGCATAGTCGTAGTACCCTTGAATGAGTGCTCCTGCCAGAGTCTTCAGGGTATTCTTGTTTACCAGAGAGGAGATCCGGTACAAGAATAGTTTGTTGGTTGACTTTTTTTATTACATTGGATGCCATTTTGTCACAGGAAAGATTTGTGTGTATGTGTGTGATTTGTGTGTGTCTGTCTGTGTGTCTGTGTGTCTGTGTGCATGCGTGTGTGTGTGTGTGCAAGAATGCATGTGTGTGTGTGTTTTTGTGAGAGTGTGTGTGCATCTGTGTGCATCTGTGTGTACTGTATACATGTGTGTGTGTATGTGTGTGTGTGTGTGTGTGTGTGTGTGTGTGTGTGCATAGACGCCTGCGCAATAGAGCACGCGAAGCAGCTGCTCTACGACTATTGAACATGGGGGGGCAAACGTCTGATTCTGCTCCCCCACTTTTTGATCATATAAAAAATATGATATACCCCCCCCTCCCATATATAAATCTAACTGTAACTGAGGGGTACAATTCCCTGACTGTATTGATAAGTATGGTATCATTAAACCACTACCGCTTTATGTACTTTAACTACTGGCCATACAGTACAAGATATCTAAATATGATGAACACTTTCCACAATGAAATCGGTTCCAGACAAAGGTAATAATCAAATATTTAATGGAGCAAAAGGTACATAGAATATTTATCTTACATTTATCATTTGAATGCACTTGTAAGGCAAATGAGTACTCGTAGGCAAATCAACACTGGATGTCCAATCTCTGGTTACGCAGGAAGCAAGTATACAACCTGGCTCTTAGGGAATCATATCTATGGTACACTTAATGATATAGCGGGATATTCTGGAGGGGGTCCTCCCGGTTGTAAGCCGGTAGGGGGGGTAGGAGAGCCGTCGGTAGTAGACCGTCTGGTCAACGATATCTATGGAGACTTCAAGTACAGAAGACAGTGCAATAGACTCTTGATCCGCAGATGAATACACCTTGGTTCTCTTGTAGGCTGTAGCTCCACAATGAAGAAGAAGCTAGGCGACCTCAGTCTCTCTGAGCGCCGACTCAACTTGACTCCTCTCGGGGGTAAATCCAACACTCACAGGCGTCGGCGATTATCCGCTCCACAAATCACAGTACCAAAGCAAATATATATTCCAGCCGCATAGGGCTCAGCAGTCGTCGGGTAGGTAATCCAGTGTACATGTCCCTCGGTCCTCGCCTAGATCTCCTCGGATGAAAGCGCCATGTGGTCGGCCCAACCTGGATAAGACTCTAGATAACACGAGGAAGCGTTGGAGATGCTGGTCACTTTAGAACTCTAACCGCACGATGCACCATACACGATAGACTATTATTACTTGATAGAAATACGTCGCACTCGACGGTACAGTGCCAAACTCTGACAATTCAGTTATTAATTCGCACAAGGTCTCAATGCTATTCTAAGGCCAAACAGGCCATACTTCACCGCACGTCGTATCGTGGGTGAGGCTTCACGTTCTGTTACTAAGTTGGGAAGAAGGGTAAGGGACTTCTACATTTACTTGCGCCATATTTATATGCACGGTGAACAAATAGTGCCACTCTCATTTCGGTAGCCGTATCCCTGAGCGGAGCCGGGGCTAGTACGGACATGTCTCGTCGGTACCTTTGAACTTGACGCCAGGGGGTGGTCCCCTGGCGCCTGGTCCTTTGTCCAATAAGAGAATGAACTATTATGGGCTATAGTAGGCTAAAGGGATATTCCGTGTATATGTACAAGGAATATACAAGGGATATCAAACGATATACAAATACTATTCAATATATATCCATAAATAAATATATATATTCGGTTTAATCTGATCCTTCGTAACAGCCGCCCCCTAATTAGTCCCACCTAATTAGCTAAGCAGAGACAGATTAACCGCACTGTCCACTACTCAATGTCCGCTGTGAGGGTCAGTCAGTTCACAAAGTCATGGGGTCATGGTCGTCATCGATAGTATCGGGGAGCCTTGGCAGTTCTATTAGCCTCGCCACGGGTCGGGTGTAGGTCCGCCCTTGGACGAGCACTTCAGCTGCTCGGACCTTTCCATCGGCACCGGTGATCACTTTGCTTACGCGGCCAGCCGGCCACATAGCTCGGGGTAGTGACTGGTCGATAATCATGACGACTGTTCCTTCTGTCAAATTGTCTCTCTCTTTCACCCATTTCTGGCGGGTCTGTAGAGACGGTAGGTAGTGGAGTAGGAAGCTGTTCCAAAACTTGTCAGCCAATACTTGACTGTACCTCCACATTCTTCGGCCGTTCGCTTCTTCAGGCCTGTACATTGTCTGGGGTAGCGCGGGGTCCAGCCGCACCATCAAGAGTGTGTTGGGGGTGACTGGGTCGACATCTGCTACATCACTTGAGACGTAACCGAGGGGCTTTGAGTTCAATACTCCCTCGATCTCCGTGAGGACTGTCATTAAGACTTCTTCCGCCACGGTCTGGGCCCCAAGCACGGCGTACAGGGCTGTCTTTATAGAACGTACTTCTCGTTCCCAAGTTCCACCGAAGTGAGGTGCGTTCGGGGGATTAAACTGGAAGTCAATCTGGGATGGAGCGAGGTGGGTCTTAAGTTCTGGGCCCATAGCTTGGAAGCTCTCTCTCAGCTCTCTTTCTCCGCCTTTGAAGTTTGTCCCGTGATCAGACAATAATGTAGACGGTTTTCCTTTCCGTGATGTGAATCTTCGGAAGGCCATAAGGAATGAGTCTGTGCTCATGGTTGGAAGGAGTTCGATATGTATCGCTCTGGTGGTCATGCATTTGAATACAATACCCCACCGCTTCTCGGTTCCTCTTCCTTTCTTTATATACAGCGGGCCGAAACAGTCCATACCGGTGGAGTGAAAAGGCTTGTCGCCGAGTCGGAGGCGACAGGGAGGTAGGTCAGCCATCCGGGGTATACTGGGCTGGGCTCGCCACTTACGACAGTCTAGACAGGTTCGCTGGAAGCGCCGCACTGCTTCTCTCCCTTGCAGTATCCAATAACAACGTCTGATCTCCGCGAAGACTCTCTCTGCCCCTGCGTGGTGCACATCCTCGTCGTATTTCTTTATGATCAGCTCTGTGACCTTGTGTCGGCTGTTCAAGACTATCGGGTACTTGACGTCATCCGGTAAGTCTGGGGCTCTCCGCAGACGACCACCCACTCTGATGAGACTATGGGCGTCGCTCTCGGGGGCTAGGTGGAGCAGTCTGCTGTCTGATGGGACGGGCTTTGCTCCCTGTAGACAGTCTAGCTCATCGGGGAACGAGTCTCTCTGGGCTCGTTGTAGTAGAAGAAGTTCTGCTTCTTCGTAGTCAGCTGCTGAAATGTCAGTCGTGGGCTGAACCTCTGGGTGGTGCCACAGAAATGTCTTTAGCTGCGCACTCTGTAGGGTGAGGCAATCGTCTATGTCGGGGTCTGTGGAGACGAGTGTGTTCAATCCACAGAACATAGGTTTCTTGTTTTCGGCCTCCTCTTTACTCGCCTCCCGTGGGGTGGGTGTAGGCCACTCTTCTTCGGGGAGCTTGAGAAACTCTGGTCCGTCACTGTAGAGGTTGTGACGGGTGAGGTCATCCAGGGACATTCCCCGGGTGATGACGTCAGCTGGGTTGTGTTTGGTGTCCACATACCTCCAGCTCGCTACTTCTGTTAACTCTTGAATCTCGGTGACTCTGACTCCCACGAAGACCTTGTATCTGCACGAATCAGACCGGATCCATGTGAGTACTGTCGTGGAGTCTGACCACAAGATTGTTCTTTGCACCGGGATGGTGAGTTCACGTTGGATTAACGTGGCGAGCTGCGCTCCTGCTAGGGCTGCGCAGAGCTCTAGACGCGGGATAGATTGTTGCTTTCGTGGGGCTATTCTTGAGCGAGCCAGGATGAAAGCAGTATGTATTTCTCCTCCCTCCTCTCGGGCACGCAAGTAGGCCACCAAACCGTAGGCTACTTCGGAGGCGTCGCTGAATACGTGCAGGTCCATCTTGCATGTCTCTGGCCTCACTGTGGGTGGGAAGTAGCTGCGGCGTATGTTAACACCTGGGAGTGAGCGGAGTTCCATCTCCCACTCTCTCCATGTGGATGCAAGGTGTTCGGGTATGGGATCGTCCCAGCCCTGGTCCTTGTCCCATAGCGCTCTTACAATCATCTTTGCCCTGGTGGTGTAAGGTAGAATACATCCCAATGGGTCATATTGTCTGGCGAGTGTTCTGTATACACTCCGTCTGGTGGTCGGTATTGCCGTCGACCTTCCCTGCTCCTTGGTCAGGGGTTTGTGTCTATAATGGAGCGAGTCTGTTTTGAAGCGCCAGACTAGTCCTAGTGTCATTTCTTGGGCTTCTCCTGGGATGGTCGCCATCCAGGTGTCGCTGCTCGCTGCCTTGTCCTCGGGGGAGAGGCTGCGCAATACTTGCGGGTCGCTGCTGGCCCACTGCCTGAGATCAAAGCCGCCTTTGATCAGGGAGGCGCGGAGCTTGAGTAGAAGAGCCTCGGCTTCTTCTGGCGTCGAGACGCTTTGTAAACAGTTGTCCACGTAGAAACTATTTGTCACACTTTGTCGGACCTCTTCATCTGCTGCTGGGTCCTCTGCGACGTGTTTTTGTAGTGCAAACGTAGCACAGCATGGGCTGCATGTGGTTCCGAAAGGGAGGACTTCCCATTGATAGATGGCTGGGTGCTCATCTCCGATCCTCTCTCTCCATAGGAACCGCAGCAGGGGCTTGTCCTCCTCCACTAGTCTCACCTGCAGGAACATCCCTTTGATGTCGCCGCTGATAGCCACCTTGTCCTGGCGGAAGCGTAGTAGCACGCCTAGTAGAGAGGGGCCGAGTGTTGGGCCGGGCAAGAGCTCTTTATTCAGATTTTGTGATCCGATCTGGTAGCTGCAGTTAAACACAATACGATCCTTGCCGTTGTGGTGGACCTTGTGGTGCGGCACGTACCATGATTCGGTCGTCTGATCGGCCTCTTTAATGTCAATTTTCTTTATGTGTCCCGCTGTGATTAGCTTGTTAATCTCAGCGCGGTACACAGCCTCTTGAGCGGGGTCTTTGGCTAGGCGCCGCTCTGTCGCTTCTTTTGTGGCGTGAAAGGTGGGCATTCCCTCTCGCCTCAGGAGTCGAGTTGCGTATCTCATCACTCCGTTGACTGTGACTCTCTTTGTCCCTTGCTCGAGGAGGGCTATAGCGTAAATATCTTCCTTAGAACGAATGTCTTTCTTTTCGTTCTTAAAGGGCATTGTCTCTAGTGTCCATAGCCTCTCGACATGCTGCAGGAGAGTAGTGTCTTCTTCTGTCACTCTGGAGTGGAGGCAGCTAGTGACTGCTGTTCGGTTAAGAGACTTGGCGAGGGGGCCTTGTAATGTCCATCCTAGGCGGGTCTCGACTGCTGCAGGACAACCTCTGGGTCCTGTATGGACCCGGTCTATCGGGACTATGAGGTCTGCATGGTCGGAGCCTATCAGCAGGGTCGGGGTGGCACCGTCTATGAGCGGGATAGGTAGTTGACGCAGGTGCACATATTTATCCATCAGCTTGGCGATGGGGTAGGTGTACTGCGATAGTCCTATTTCTTGGCTGGTGAAAGCATTAGTAATCCTATACCGTCTCTCTGGCTGCCCGCTTGCTGCGATAGTGAAGGAGACATTCTCGCCCTTTATCGTCTTTAGATCTCTTCTTATTATCCAAATCGTCATCTGGTTTTCGCTCCCCCGCAGCCCCAGCTGGGCCGCAGCGGACGCGAGGAGAAGGGTCTTCTCTGACCCGTCATCAAGGACGGCGTAAGTGTCCATGACTTTATCTTGGTAACTCAGTGTTACGCGGACCACCTTTAAGAGCACCTGGGCGCCCCCGCTGCTAGCGGGGTCAATGTACATAACACTTGCCTTTGTGCTGCTGGATGGTGCAGGCTTTCTTCTGTTACTGTCGTGTAGGACATCTAGGTGGGCTCCGTCACACCGACTACACCTCTTCTTTAGGCGGCACTCGGCTGCCATGTGACTGCGCGCACATCGGTAACAGCGCCTGTTGGACTTTATCCAGTGACTCACTTCTTCAGCGGTCATCTTCTTGAACAGGTCACATTGTGACAACCAGTGTTCCTTTTCGCAGTACGGGCACACCATCTTCCACTTCTCTTTCATCGAGGGGGTACTGTGGTTCTTGCTGCTCGGTACTGATTCTGATTGGTGCATGACAGTCACCAATCTTCGGCCATCGTTTGCTCTCCTAGGTCCCTCTCTGGAGCTTGGTGTGCTCCGCACGAACGTATCCAACCGTAGGCTGCTGACTTCTCTCGCCAGGAAGTCGGCTAGGTCTAGGAGGGATGGCTCGGGACCGTTAGGATCACGGTGGTCTCTTTGCCGCCTGAAGCGCTCCTGTCGGGCGGGCGGCAGCTTCTCTAAAATCCTCTCGACATTCGAGTTTGCGTATAGTTCGTGCATACCCTTTTCTCGTTGCGCCCCCAGCATCCCTACCAGGGATTGTACTTTGATAGACAGGTCGTCTAGTGAGCGATTGTCTGTTGCTGGGGGTAGGCGGTCAATATGCCTTATCTCTTGTATTACGTAATCCCATATACGTCCATATCTTTGGTCTAGTGCTGCTAGAGCCGCGGTGTATGGGGTCGTAGAGGTGGCATAAGCTAGCGCTATGTTGTGCGCTCTGGGCACTTTCAGGTGCTTCAATAGGATAGCATACTTGTGGCGTTCATCAGCTACATCCACCATCATTGTCTCTAAGCACATCCGTAGCTCCGTGTACTGTGCTCGGTTCTCATGGGTGAAGTCTGGAAACGTCGGTGTGCCAATGTAGGACGCCGTGGATGGCTGGCACATCGGTGAGCGTTGGAAGAGAGGCCTCCTAGGCGAGTCTCCTCTTACGCCTCTCGGTGGGCTGGTACCGGCAGGGTACCATGGCCCGCTGGTCCAGGTGCTATTCCTCGGGACTGGTCGTGCGTCATGCTCACCCGTGAATAGAGTCGGGGGTCTGTAGCGCAGAGCCGCGGGGGTATAGCCTGGGCTGTACTGGACCTCCTGGTCCTGTGGAGTAATGTGCTGCTGTCGGGCTTGACTCTCTTCCTCTCCCTCTTCTTCCTCTGTCAGGTCATCTAGATCCTGTAGTCGTCTATTTAGCCTCTCCGCGGTATACGCCGTTCCTTCCTTGTAGCTGGGTCTCACTGGGACCAGTCGGGGAAGGAGTTCGGAGGGGGGTATAGGCTCTCTCTGGTGGTCGGGCTCAGGGTCGCTTAATCGGTTAGGGGAGGGTGCCCTTGACCCGTGTCTTGACGAGGCCCTGGAACCCCTTGTGGAGGGAGGGGGTGTTGCCCTGGCGATCAGCTGCTCCATTAGCTGCGCTTGTAGTCGGTCGCGCTCGGCTTCGCGCTTGGTGAGAGCGATGTCGCGCTCTGCTTCTCTTTGGGCACCGGCAGCGGCACGCTGGGTGTCGGCCCGGTCTCTTGCCATATTCTCTTCCGTCTGAAGGCGTCTCATCTCCAGACGTATACGCTCTTCGTTGCTGCGCTTGAATGCGTTCTCTTTCCATGGTAGAATGTTCGCGCTCACTAAGCGTCTGTGCTTGGAGCCGATCACGCTCTGTGGAGGCTGCTAGGCTGGCGAGGAACGCCTGTGCCAGCATCTTGTCCGCCTCGCTGGGGGAAGACGCTGGTTGAGGTGATCCGCTCCTGGCAGTACTCGTTGGGGATGCGTTCTCCTGCGGGGAGTCCTGGAGCTCTATCTCCTCGGCGCTCTCCTCATCTTGTTCCGTGCAGAGTTCCATCTCTGGAGGGTTGTCTTCCTCCCGGAGCTCTCCGGAGACTACTTCTTCGGTCTTGGCGGGGGGTAAAGTCGTGTCAGTTCCCTCCTGGTCCCCACCGTGAGCTTGGTCAGTTACATTAGAACCCACTAGGGCCTCTGTGGTCGGGGTATCCTGGTTGATAGGGTCGGACATAATTTTACTTTCTACTTTTACCGCGTTTACCGTTTGTAGAAGGCTAGGTAGTATACTGGCAGCGTAATCCTCTAAGTACTGAGGTGGCTGCCGTCTACGCTGCGGGCGTTCTACTTTAGGAGGACCGTTTCGTGGAGTGTTCATCATAGGCCATTTCAATATTAATACCACTATATTAATATTACACTAATTACCCTCCGGCTCGAAGGACCAATTGTAACTGAGGGGTACAATTCCCTGACTGTATTGATAAGTATGGTATCATTAAACCACTACCGCTTTATGTACTTTAACTACTGGCCATACAGTACACGATATCTAAATATGATGAACACTTTCCACAATGAAATCGGTTCCAGACAAAGGTAATAATCAAATATTTAATGGAGCAAAAGGTACATAGAATATTTATCTTACATTTATCATTTGAATGCACTTGTAAGGCAAATGAGTACTCGTAGGCAAATCAACACTTAATGTCCAATCTCTGGTTACGCAGGAAGCAAGTATACAACCTGGCTCTTAGGGAATCATATCTATGGTACACTTAATGATATAGCGGGATATTCTGGAGGGGGTCCTCCCGGTTGTAAGCCGGTAGGGGGGGTAGGAGAGCCGTCGGTAGTAGACCGTCTGGTCAACGATATCTATGGAGACTTCAAGTACAGAAGACAGTGCAATAGACTCTTGATCCGCAGATGAATACACCTTGGTTCTCTTGTAGGCTGTAGCTCCACAATGAAGAAGAAGCTAGGCGACCTCAGTCTCTCTGAGCGCCGACTCAACTTGACTCCTCTCGGGGGTAAATCCAACACTCACAGGCGTCGGCGATTATCCGCTCCACAAATCACAGTACCAAAGCAAATATATATTCCAGCCGCATAGGGCTCAGCAGTCGTCGGGTAGGTAATCCAGTGTACATGTCCCTCGGTCCTCGCCTAGATCTCCTCGGATGAAAGCGCCATGTGGTCGGCCCAACCTGGATAAGACTCTAGATAACACGAGGAAGCGTTGGAGATGCTGGTCACTTTAGAACTCTAACCGCACGATGCACCATACACGATAGACTATTATTACTTGATAGAAATACGTCGCACTCGACGGTACAGTGCCAAACTCTGACAATTCAGTTATTAATTCGCACGAGGTCTCAATGCTATTCTAAGGCCAAACAGGCCATACTTCACTGCACGTCGTATCGTGGGTGAGGCTTCACGTTCTGTTACTAAGTTGGGAAGAAGGGTAAGGGACTTCTACATTTACTTGCGCCATATTTATATGCACGGTGAACAAATAGTGCCACTCTCATTTCGGTAGCCGTATCCCTGAACGGAGCCGGGGCTAGTACGGACATGTCTCGTCGGTACCTTTGAACTTGACGCCAGGGGGTGGTCCCCTGGCGCCTGGTCCTTTGTCCAATAAGAGAATGAACTATTATGGGCTATAGTAGGCTAAAGGGATATTCCGTGTATATGTACAAGGAATATACAAGGGATATCAAACGATATACAAATACTATTCAATATATATCCATAAATAAATATATATATTCGGTTTAATCTGATCCTTCGTAACACTAACCATAACTACGTAATTTCAATCAAATTAATAATACGCAATGACACTTAATAGAAAGTTTTTAAGTTTCCAAAGATTGCGACCCCCCCCCCCCCCTGCTCCCCCATATGGTTTGATCCAGTGCCTCTCCAAGTCCAACCCCCAGCAGAGCAGACAGTGGCGCACGGCGCCGGCGCTGCAGGTAGGCTGAGTGTAAATATCAAAGGCCACAGAAGTGTGTAATTTGGTGGCAGGCAGGATTTTCCAGTAAGTTGTTTATGATTGTTAAGATTATTTATGTTAGACATGTCATTTACTATTGAGTGGTAGAGGTTCTACCACGCAATACAATAAAAGTGTTTCACATCCCGAAATGCCATCTGGTCATACCAATAATAATAATAATAATAACAAAGTTTCCCTCTGGTTGGCATTAGCTTTAGTGCTAGCCGCTAGCTAACGTTGTCATAGATCTAGATTTTTTTTTTTTTTTTTATATAATAATAATAATAATGCAATAAAAGTCTGAAAATGAAGGGATTATGTCCATGAGTGTCATTTTTAGAAATTAAGGCCTGCCTCTTATATAAGCCTCTCTAATAAAGGCCTGGTGCTCTTTGCAGCTGAGGTAAATAGAAGACCCGTCCTATATTTGAGGATTTACGGTAAATCAAGATGTTCAATTATCTTAAGGTACAATACCTGAAATGAAAATGTGTGTGTGTGTCCAGCCAACCAGGTAACATGGCAGAAAAAAGAAAGAATACAGACATCGGAGCATTTTTCAGTACACCAAAACGCAAAGTAAGAACCCTAGTAGCCTAATAGCTCAAAGACTTAAAGGGCGGGCTCCACAAATAATGGATTGCACGGTGTTAATTGCACCTTTACTTACAATTCATTATGAATTGTAAATGGGGGACCCTGATGTAAACAAAACAAAAGTCTTTCTCTGGTCTGCAATCCCTTAACAATTGTGTGTATTGAGCTGTACTATATTGTACCCATTCTGCAATATGTTAATAACATTTTTAATCAATCAATAACAGATTGCAGAATGGGTACAGTACAGTACGGCTCAATACACACAATTGTTAAGGGGATGCAGACCAGAGAAAGACTTTCATCTTGTTTACTGTACATCAAGGTTCCCCATTTTCAATTCATAATGAATTGTAAGTAAGGGTGCAATAGAAATGTTTCATAATGATGTTCAGTGTATTCATAAGTGTATTGCTCTCCTTAATGTAGAATGATATGGTGACTGTACAGACTCAGGAAGGAGAGAAAGAGACCAAAGAGTTACAGGTAGTGGAAATATCAGACAGTCAGCTTAAAGTGTAGGATAACATAACAAATTAAGACACAAATACTTGGATTATATATCCCCCCTCTCTCCCTTTCTTTACAGAGTAGCATAAAGATTGTGTATTCAAACCGGTTCAGTGTATTCATAAGTGTATTGCTCTCCTTAATGTAGAATGATATGGTGACTGTGCAGACTCAGGGAGGAGGCAGAGAAGGAGAGAAAGAGACCCAAGAGTTACAGGTAATGGAAATATCAGACAGCTTAAAGTGTAGGATAACATAACAAATTAAGACACAAAATAGGCTATATTTACAGCAGACCCTGTTATTGTTCCTTGTTGGTATTTTTTCTCTCTTTCTTATTAAAAACTTGGCCTATTTGAAAGGAGATTGATTTAATAAAAATAAAAGAGCAAAAAAAAATATACAGTATATATACAGTATATAAATATATATATATTATTATTATTATAGTAATTGGCTATCAATAACATCATAACTGAGTTTTATAGTGAAAAGAGCAGCTTTATTGGTCAAGATTGAAGGCTCTATATTGCAGGAAATTGCACGTACAGGTTCATTAAATGAAAAAAATATCTGCCGTAAATGAAAAAAATATCTGCCTCCAAACCAACCCTTGCATGTCAAAAAAAAAAAAAATTATAATAAATTAAAAAAAAAAAAAAAATTGCACCCACACTTTCAACTATAACTAGGCGGCCATGTGTGTGTGTGTGTGTGTGTGTGTGTGCAAGAATGCATGTGTGTGTATGTTTTTGTGAGAGGGTGTGTGCATCTGTGTGCACTTGTGGGTACTGTGTGTGTGTGTGTGTGTGTGTGCGCGTTTATGTCTGTGTGTGTGTGTGTGTGTGTGTGTGTGTGTGTGTGTGTGTGTGCGTGTGTGCGTGCGTGCGTGCGTGCGTGCGTGCGTGCGTGCGTGCGTGTGTGTGTGTGTGTGTGTGTGTGTGTGTAAGAGGATCCCCTGGAGGGATTATTGCACAGGAAGCTAATCAGTGATTAAAATGCCCTGTAAAAGTTACTTTGTGTGATGCCATGAAGGTGAACCCTAAGAGGCAGCCATTTTATCAAAATAAATTGAAGTCTGGCAATACTTTCCTCACACACAGCCAACCTCTCTTTGCGCCGCTGGGGAATCAGCTATATTCTTGTTTTATTATGAGAAGAATACATTCTGACATGCTGGCAGTTTTGGGAAAGGCAGTCCCTTCATAAATCTCAAGACACATCTTGAAATAAAGTGCAATACTTTGTAACACTTTACTACAGGGGGTACAAACAGTGATAAACCCCTAAACATTTTGGAGTGGATTTAAAATGTAATCGAATAAATTCGAGACTTTATTGTTAATTAATCTAAATTAATCACATTTTAATTTGATGCGAAAAGCAAAATATTTTTATTCAAATGGATTTTGGTATACGAGTGAATCAATGAATATACATTATACGTTTAAGCAGCAAAATCCTGTATTAGCTACTACACAGACCAACAGTTCAATGCCATTTTAACAAAGTGCAGCAATTTTAGGAATAATATATATATATAGCGCAAAGGACCTTTTGTAAACTCAAGCACTTGCGAGGTAAAAGTAAAACGCAGTACTTTCTAGTACATTCCAGAACAGTTGACCAGTGGCGGCTGATGAAAATTATTCTAGGTGTGGCGGAACTATCTGTTGGGAATAAGGGTTCCGCACGGACAATATTGGGTCTCATTCTTGAATGAATTTACGGCCAAAAATGTCCTCTTAGGCAGATTTCTGCCCATTTAAGACATATTAGGGCTGGTAGCGCGAGTCCCCAAATTTTCCTGAGATCAGATTTGAGCGTGGCTGAGAGCAGATTTAAGAGTGCTGAGGAGCACACTTATGATTGATTGACTAATTGAAAATTGTATTAACTTGACAGACTGTGTTCTCATAGTGATTCCTTCATGTTAACGCTACAGGCCTCCTTGGAATTAATTACTTAATCATAATTAAAATAAATATGACAATATTTGTACGATAAGAAATTACGCATTTGATGTCGGAAAAATAAAAAATATGGATTAATCTGATCACAGGGCAGCTGCTTAACCATATCTGAACCAGCTATTTTGGACAAATGTATAATTACTTTAATTACTCAGATATTCAAACACAATTATGCAATTATTGTGAAATGATTGAAAATAATAATTATTTAATGCCTTCTGTGGAATTTGTATTTCTTATTTGTTACACATCTGTTTTAATGATTAATTATATACATTTGAAAGAATGCAGGTCAACATGCAATATATCCCATTGATTGGTATACAATGGGACATACCTTTGTTTGATTGATTGATTGATTGATTGATTGATTGATTGATTGATTGATTGATTGATTGATTGATTGATTGAAAACGTTATTAACAGATTGCAGAATGGGTACAGTACAGTACAGCTGGGGGATGCAGACCAGAGAAAGACTTTCGTCTTGTTTACATCAGGGTCCCCCATTTTCAATTCATCATAACATATATGACACACACGACATACAGATATCAGTACTGCTACATCTATACATTTATGACATACCAGATTTGCAAATACAGTACTGTTTGTGATACAAAAAGAGTCCAGAAACTGTTGGAGGAGGTTGGGTAGGTGGGGTGGGGTTAGGTGGGTGGGGGATGGGGGGGGGGACTGTACATTGGAGGTGGTTTCCAAGCTAATCGCATGGAAATAGACTGCATTAATATTCCATAACAAGTCTTGTGTGCGCCAGTATAGCCTAGGTGTCGAACAGTATAAGCTTAATATATTCTAGTTACTTGTTTCATTAGGATTTAGTAGATACTATATATATGCTCTGCCTCTGCCCTATGTACAGTATAAGTACAGACTGTACCTATACTGTACGTATGGCAGAGCATATAGTATCTACTAAATCCTAATCCAACAAGTCATTAATGGAATAATAAGCCTATACTGTGTTCCTTCATTACGCCGTAGGCTACAGTATACTGCGCGCGCGCGTGTGTGTGTGCGTGCGCGCTGCGGCAGGTGTACCACGAGCTGTACTATATATGATGACAATACATTAATCTAATCTCATTTCGATGGGTCGCGCAAGACTCGCAAGGCACTTCTGCATCCATTTCCACACAGCTGCATCATTACTTATAAGGAGCTCTGGAGGCGTTGTTTTGTATGCAAATGACCTGAACAGGAACGCGCTTTCGAGTTTAAGACATAATGCCATTCTCCAAGCAGATATCAGATCATACACAAGTGCGACCGTTTGAGCCACTTAAGACATATTACCAGCACGTTCGGGACTCAGAGTGAACTTGTCATTGATTCTGTCTCAGTCGGTTCCAAGATAAGTCTTCCAAGAGAACTCTTTGAAACATTTTGGAGAATGAGACCCATTGTTGGTTGCTTGTCGGCAAATCAGTTCCAGTTAGCTAGCATTAGCAAGCAGACAGTTTTGACTTTGTATTGACAGTCAAACCTTATCACTTTGAGATTGGTTCCAAATGTAAAGTGCACTACAAATTAAATGTATTATTATTATTATGTTGAATAAACATTAATAAATGAACTATTTTACCCAAGGATATATCCATTAAATTCAGATTTCGGACGGAGCAGATAGCTAACGTTAGCTCAGTTGTTAAGCCATTTATCTATCTATAAGATAACAAGTGATGACTTCTGTTTAACTCAAATGTTGAAGCATACTGAAGCATATTTTTTCTCTTGCTTACCTTCGACTCATACAGCCTTGTTGTTGATGTTGTCCGACTCCAACTTGTCCACAAGCCTTAATCCACTTAACACTTTGATCACCATGGGTTAAATTCATAATTTACCATCCCTAGCCAGCTCTATTTGTCTATGGAGAAGTTCCCCTTCTTTGCAGGGCTATAACTTTTTAAATTCTATTGCTAGATTGCCATTATTATGGCCCATTCAATGTCCTATATCCATTGTTCAGGGTGTAGCAACGATATACTTTTTCATTCACATATTCATACTAAAATATGGTCTAAAGCAGGGGTCTCAAACTCGCGGCCCCCTACTTGACGTCAAAGTGTAGTGTTAATGCGGCCCGCACGCAACTGTTTGCTGAGTCGTTGCGCGAGAGTTGGACGTTTTATGGGGCTGCGGCACTGCAGATATACCCTACTCCAATGATCCGCACGGACATTAGACGGTGTTGCACTCGCTACTCAGTCTGTAGCAGTCGCAGAGACTCTGGCTAGTAGTGACGTTCGAATGTTGTGATTTTCGATGCAAAATAAATATTCAACATTCTCTTTTGAGACTCTGCCTCAGACTCTTATCCTTTGGCACTTGGAACTTGCTGTACTTTGCTTGCAGGTCTGCAGCCATTATTGCTGGATAATGAATAGCACCAACTTTAGCCACGGGACCGTTGTCAAGCTAAGCTAGCTGACCTAGCTCGTCTTCCCCGCAAGGTTTTCACATTGACATTTGATAACGTTAGTCAGCTAACGCTAGTCAGTAGCTACTTGACTTATATATGATGGGTGCATTATTGTTGATAGACGGACAGAGTGTCAGGTCCTGGAGAAAGGACAGGCCATCATCTGATTTGATGTAACGTAGCTAACGCTAGCTTTTCAGCTAATGCTATAATAACACCAAGCAAAACACATCCCGTCCGAGCTCCCCGTCACACGCTCTGTCGGGGACAATGGAATTTAAGAAAGTGTATCTGCTGTTACGTAAAATGACAAACAGCATCACACTTTAAAACACGTTCATTTTATAATCCTCACTCCGCAGGAGATAAATGACGTCATGGGATCGGAGGCTAGAATTGACATGTATTGATTGATTGATTGAAAACTGTATTAACAGATTGCAGAATGGGTACAATACAGTACAGCTCAATACACACAATTGTTAAGGGGATGCAGACCAGAGAAAGACTTTTGTCTTGTTTACATCAGGGTCCCCCATGTTCAATTCATCAGGACATATATGACATACAGATACCAAGTCCTCACTCAGTGGCAAGAAGCCATTCTCTCTCTGATGCATACATAATAAAATAATGTATGACTGAAGTGATGGAGACAAACAAAAGCAAATCCCCCTCAGATCGCACAGCAACCAGAATAAACAGCTTTGTGATAGAATAAAAAAAAATGCACAGTGCATTTCCATAGCTGTGGATGAGTCCACTGACACCACTGAGAAGCCTATGTTCTGAAGAACCGTTCATGTTCTGAAGAACTGTTCATGTTCTGAATAGTTATTGCTAAAGATTGAGACGATTGGATCAGTTGTACTTTTTTTTGGAATACTTGAAACCCTTTTTTTGTGGAATATTTGATGCGGCCCAGCCTCACCCAGACTCTACCTCCAGCGGCCCCCAGGTAAATTGAGTTTGAGACCCCTGGGCCCTGTTTCATGTACGTGGTTCAACTAAGTCGATCAAGATGTCCATTATCCAGCTTCAGTTAACCCGATGTTCGAAGCCGGGATTTTCCTGTTTCACAAAGGTGGATTCAGTCTCGTTAACTCAAGCCAGACTTGCGAGTCAGGCTAAATGCGCGCGGCCGTTTTAGGTGAAAAGCCAGCACGTATCGATGGCAGAGACCCTGATTCTCAACGGCATTGATTGATTAATTGATTTAAGACTTTATTGACAGATTGCAATACGGCTCAATCGCCTCGCCGACAAGTTAAATGCGTTATCTATAGGCTAATTCTAAGTCCCTCATTACCTCAATCAATCAGACTATATTTCTTTAAACTTGCCTGCTGGGTTGAATAATCAAATGAGATCTTGCTAGCGAAAAAAATTAGTTAACTGTTATACAGAATTACGATACGGCCCTCTTGCCCATTGATTGATGTATAGTCAATCTTTAACTTATCTCCAATGTGGTCTAACGGGTTGTTCTTTTGACTTTCACACGGACGACCGGGGTTCAAGACCCTAGTCGTCTCCTTTTTTTTGCAATATAGGAATAATTCAATTTGGTGCACGTTGAGAGCTATATAAAGAATGACATCCTCAATGCATGTAGATTTATAATATTTTAACTTAAAACCAGGCTACTTTGGCGTATAATCATTAATATTATATTCAAAAAAATCATATTGGAAACACCAGGATTTGAACCCAGGTCGCAAGGTTGGCAGGCTTGAGCACTACCGCTGGGCCACTGTGCCAGATGGGATAAATTCATTGTTTATACATTAATGAACGAGAGACCCGTGTTTAGAATATTCCTTATTTTGAATGAAGTTTTATTTCTTTATCCTCATTCATTCATGTGACGTCAACGGCTCATTCAATTTCTCAAATCCGTCAAACAGCGCATCTCATCAGACATCTTAATCCCAGTTACAATTAAAATAACCACATTTTTGTGTACATCGCACGAGCGAGCGCCACCGTCGCCACGGTATATATAACGTGCATTATTTAGGACAAAGTGAATTTAATATCAGCATTTTGGGTCTATTTTACATTTCAAAAGCCCCCTCTGGAAGAATGGAGCACAAAAACGTAATTCAGAATGGTATAATGCAGATCGTAGACTGTGGGAATAGTTTCAGGAAACGAGCTGTCACTTCTTTGCGGGGGCGTGGCTCTGCGTGATCGGGCTAACTTGAACTTGAACTCTGCTTTCGAGCAGGCTCAAACTTTTGGATCTGTTGGCATGGTGATCTGGAAAATCCACGTACATGAAACCGGAAAGTCCGGCTAACCCAGTTATCCAGCTAAAGTTATCCGGCTAACTCAGTTATCCAGGTACTGGTCTAAAGTATAAGTATGTTTTTATCGTTTTCTGCAGCTTTCTCCAGAACTTGATTTATAGCTCCAAATGCATTATATTGATGATGAAATACAGTTTGATAGCAATCGGCGCAAGATAAAAAATTTCAACTGGACGTGGTTCTAGAAGTTACTACGTATCATCTGTTATTGACCGGATGGGCGAGGGGGCGTTTATAATTCCGTGGGCAACGTTATACCATTCGTCTAGTGTGGGTCATATGGTCATCAGAGCAGTTTATATGGAATACGTTAGGAAATAACGCTGGATCTTACCGTATATTCCTCGCGCCGTTGGACGATCAGCGTGGAGTAGACCGTTTTCGATTATGGGATGTTGATCCTGATGAACCATTTCCAGGTTGTATAATACTATATACGTCCAAATAACGTTGTTTATTGAGTTAGGGCGAGCGATTGATCATACAGTGTGTTGAGATGGAGTCCGGCTACCGATCGCGAGTGCCCGGACGACATATGGATGAGCACTTCCTGTTTGGCGCGCCCCTCCCTCTTGGCCGATCTGCCGATCGGCCACCAGATGGCGCTCTCGAACCGTTAGACAGTTGAGTGGAGCTTACCAGTACATCTCATGGCTCCGGAGGAGAAATATGATTTTGATCACAGATTTTTGAATTATTGATATCAAAGACGAGTTACGGCGTCTTCGGCAGAATGAGCATGGCTAGGAATGACGTCTAAACACGTCATCGGCGATTAAAGTGTTAATAATAAAAAAAGCTGTGTTGCGGCTTGAACTTTCCATAAACGTGTCCATATCAGCATATCAGTTAACTGGCCGATAGGGGCGCTAGAGCGCCGCCCTCCTGGTTAAAAGAGAAGAAGAAGAATATATATATATATTTTTTGGGCCCTATAAATAAAATAAACATGTTTAAAATGAATAATATTTACTCATTTTAAGTATGTTTGTGTTTCCAATGCACAATATAACGTTAATATATCAAATATAAATAATTGTTTTCATTAACAGGAAGTGACTTTTTCCGTAGCCGCATTTCTCTCGGGCTAGACGCAATAGGCGTCTATCTTTCCGTAGCCGCATTTCTCTCGGGCTAGACGCAATAGCGCTTTACAGTGGCGTGCACTGGTTTCATCGCTGTATCCGTCGCAGCCAATCAGTGCGTAACGTGCTGTGCGTTGAAATATGATGTATTATGATGGAAGCGGGCGCTTTTTCAAGCAATCTATTATCATCTAAGCAAGCAGCGTCCTATACTTCCGTAGCCGCATTTTCCTCAGAGAAGCTCTCTGATTGGCCGACGCCAGTATTTCCGTAGCCGCATTTCGCGGAGACGCTCTCTCTGATTGGCCGACGACATTTTCTGGTTAGGCTAGTTAGTTAGTTAGTTACCCTCGATGCTGTTGTGTTGTGATGCAGTCACTCTGGACAGTAGATATACATCGACAACAACAGTCTGGGACTGTGGGACAGTGGACATTATACACTTTATCAAGCCCTCCGGCTTGGCCACGTTTCAACTAAACTGTGAGTTAATGAGTTAATGCGGTCGCTCTCATGTCCTCTCGTCTCTCTCTCTCGCTCTCTCTCTCTTCTCTCTCTCTGCCTCTCTACCTCTCTTTCTGTCTCTGTCTCTGGCTCTTTCTCTCTCTCGCTCTCGCTCTCTCTCTCTCTCTCTC
>NW_028169165.1:15000-24463 GCF_963971535.1 Notolepis coatsorum | reverse complement strand
ACCGTAGGTGCTCTTTAAGAGCGGTTTTGAATGTGGGTAGGGATTCACATCTTTTTACGGCTGTTGGTAGGGCGTTCCACATTGTTGTGGCATAATTGCGAAATGTGTTTAGTCCCTTGTTTGTCCCTCTGGTGTTGTGGGTGTGGTATTCACTGGCCTTTGGGAAGTATTTCGACATGTACATGGGTACCTGTGTGGTGTAGTGTATCTTGTAGACCAGGCCCATTGCAAGTTGCTGTACTCGTCGTCTACTCTAAGCCATCCTAGGTAGTCAAAGTGGGCAGGGGTGAGGTGGGTTTTAGGAGTAAGGTCAAGTAGTAGTCTGACCAGTTTGTTTTGTGATGTTTGTAATCTTGTTTTTAGCGCCTTTGAGGTGCTTTGGTACCATGAGGTGCAAGCATAGTCGTAGTACCCTTGAATGAGTGCTCCTGCCAGAGTCTTCAGGGTATTCTTGTTTACCAGAGAGGAGATCCGGTACAAGAATAGTTTGTTGGTTGACTTTTTTTATTACATTGGATGCCATTTTGTCACAGGAAAGATTTGTGTGTATGTGTGTGATTTGTGTGTGTCTGTCTGTGTGTCTGTGTGTCTGTGTGCATGCGTGTGTGTGTGTGTGCAAGAATGCATGTGTGTGTGTGTTTTGTGAGAGTGTGTGTGCATCTGTGTGCATCTGTGTGTACTGTATACATGTGTGTGTGTATGTGTGTGTGTGTGTGTGTGTGTGCATAGACGCCTGCGCAATAGAGCACGCGAAGCAGCTGCTCTACGACTATTGAACATGGGGGGGCAAACGTCTGATTTTGCTCCCCCACTTTTTGATCATATGAAAAATATGATATACCCCCCCCTCCCATATATAAATCTAACTGTAACTGAGGGGTACAATTCCCTGACTGTATTGATAAGTATGGTATCATTAAACCACTACCGCTTTATGTACTTTAACTACTGGCCATACAGTACACGATATCTAAATATGATGAACACTTTCCACAATGAAATCGGTTCCAGACAAAGGTAATAATCAAATATTTAATGGAGCAAAAGGTACATAGAATATTTATCTTACATTTATCATTTGAATGCACTTGTAAGGCAAATGAGTACTCGTAGGCAAATCAACACTTAATGTCCAATCTCTGGTTACGCAGGAAGCAAGTATACAACCTGGCTCTTAGGGAATCATATCTATGGTACACTTAATGATATAGCGGGATATTCTGGAGGGGGTCCTCCCGGTTGTAAGCCGGTAGGGGGGTAGGAGAGCCGTCGGTAGTAGACCGTCTGGTCAACGATATCTATGGAGACTTCAAGTACAGAAGACAGTGCAATAGACTCTTGATCCGCAGATGAATACACCTTGGTTCTCTTGTAGGCTGTAGCTCCACAATGAAGAAGAAGCTAGGCGACCTCAGTCTCTCTGAGCGCCGACTCAACTTGACTCCTCTCGGGGGTAAATCCAACACTCACAGGCGTCGGCGATTATCCGCTCCACAAATCACAGTACCAAAGCAAATATATATTCCAGCCGCATAGGGCTCAGCAGTCGTCGGGTAGGTAATCCAGTGTACATGTCCCTCGGTCCTCGCCTAGATCTCCTCGGATGAAAGCGTCATGTGGTCGGCCCAACCTGGATAAGACTCTAGATAACACGAGGAAGCGTTGGAGATGCTGGTCACTTTAGAACTCTAACCGCACGATGCACCATACACGATAGACTATTATTACTTGATAGAAATACGTCGCACTCGACGGTACAGTGCCAAACTCTGACAATTCAGTTATTAATTCGCACGAGGTCTCAATGCTATTCTAAGGCCAAACAGGCCATACTTCACCGCACGTCGTATCGTGGGTGAGGCTTCACGTTCTGTTACTAAGTTGGGAAGAAGGGTAAGGGACTTCTACATTTACTTGCGCCATATTTATATGCACGGTGAACAAATAGTGCCACTCTCATTTCGGTAGCCGTATCCCTGAGCGGAGCCGGGGCTAGTACGGACATGTCTCGTCGGTACCTTTGAACTTGACGCCAGGGGGTGGTCCCCTGGCGCCTGGTCCTTTGTCCAATAAGAGAATGAACTATTATGGGCTATAGTAGGCTAAAGGGATATTCCGTGTATATGTACAAGGAATATACAAGGGATATCAAACGATATACAAATACTATTCAATATATATCCATAAATAAATATATATATTCGGTTTAATCTGATCCTTCGTAACACTAACCATAACTACGTAATTTCAATCAAATTAATAATACGCAATGACACTTAATAGAAAGTTTTTAAGTTTCCAAAGATTGCGACCCCCCCCCCCCCCCCCCTGCTCCCCCATATGGTTTGATCCAGTGCCTCTCCAAGTCCAACCCCCAGCAGAGCAGACAGTGGCGCACGGCGCCGGCGCTGCAGGTAGGCTGAGTGTAAATATCAAAGGCCACAGAAGTGTGTCATTTGGTGGCAGGCAGGATTTTCCAGTAAGTTGTTTATGATTGTTAAGATTATTTATGTTAGACATGTCATTTACTATTGAGTGGTAGAGGTTCTACCACGCAATACAATAAAAGTGTTTCACATCCCGAAATGCCATCTGGTCATACCAATAATAATAATAATAATAACAAAGTTTCCCTCTGGTTGGCATTAGCTTTAGTGCTAGCCGCTAGCTAACGTTGTCATAGATCTAGATTTTTTTTTTTTTTTATATAATAATAATAATAATAATGCAATAAAAGTCTGAAAATGAAGGGATTATGTCCATGAGTGTCATTTTTAGAAATTAAGGCCTGCCTCTTATATAAGCCTCTCTAATAAAGGCCTGGTGCTCTTTGCAGCTGAGGTAAATAGAAGACCCGTCCTATATTTGAGGATTTACGGTAAATCAAGATGTTCAATTATCTTAAGGTACAATACCTGAAATGAAAATGTGTGTGTGTGTCCAGCCAACCAGGTAACATGGCAGAAAAAAGAAAGAATACAGACATCGGAGCATTTTTCAGTACACCAAAACGCAAAGTAAGAACCCTAGTAGCCTAATAGCTCAAAGACTTAAAGGGCGGGCTCCACAAATAATGGATTGCACGGTGTTAATTGCACCTTTACTTACAATTCATTATGAATTGTAAATGGGGGACCCTGATGTAAACAAAACAAAAGTCTTTCTCTGGTCTGCAATCCCTTAACAATTGTGTGTATTGAGCTGTACTATATTGTACCCATTCTGCAATATGTTAATAACATTTTTAATCAATCAATAACAGATTGCAGAATGGGTACAGTACAGTACGGCTCAATACACACAATTGTTAAGGGGATGCAGACCAGAGAAAGACTTTCGTCTTGTTTACTGTACATCAGGGTTCCCCATTTTCAATTCATAATGAATTGTAAATAAGGGTGCAATAGAAATGTTTCATAATGATGTTCAGTGTATTCATAAGTGTATTGCTCTCCTTAATGTAGAATGATATGGTGACTGTACAGACTCAGGAAGGAGAGAAAGAGACCAAAGAGTTACAGGTAGTGGAAATATCAGACAGTCAGCTTAAAGTGTAGGATAACATAACAAATTAAGACACAAATACTTGGATTATATATCCCCCCCTCTCTCCCTTTCTTTACAGAGTAGCATAAAGATTGTGTATTCAAACCGGTTCAGTGTATTCATAAGTGTATTGCTCTCCTTAATGTAGAATGATATGGTGACTGTGCAGACTCAGGGAGGAGGCAGAGAAGGAGAGAAAGAGACCCAAGAGTTACAGGTAATGGAAATATCAGACAGCTTAAAGTGTAGGATAACATAACAAATTAAGACACAAAATAGGCTATATTTACAGCAGACCCTGTTATTGTTCCTTGTTGGTATTTTTTCTCTCTTTCTTATTAAAAACGTGGCCTATTTGAAAGGAGATTGATTTAATAAAAATAAAAGAGCAAAAAAAAATATACAGTATATATACAGTATATAAATATATATATATTATTATTATTATTATAGTAATTGGCTATCAATAACATCATAACTGAGTTTTATAGTGAAAAAAGCAGCTTTATTGGTCAAGATTGAAGGCTCTATATTGCAGGAAATTGCACGTACAGGTTCATTAAATGAAAAAAATATCTGCCGTAAATGAAAAAAATATCTGCCTCCAAACCAACCCTTGCATGTCAAAAAAAATAAAAATTATAATAAATAAAAAAAAATTAAAAAATTGCACCCACACTTTCAACTATAACTAGGCGGCCATGTGTGTGTGTGTGTGTGTGTGTGCAAGAATGCATGTGTGTGTATGTTTTTGTGAGAGGGTGTGTGCATCTGTGTGCATTTGTGGGTACTGTGTGTGTGTGTGTGTGTGTGTGCGCGTTTGTGTCTGTGTGTGTGTGTGTGTGTGTGTGTGTGTGTGTGTGTGCGTGCGTGCGTGCGTGCGTGCGTGCGTGCGTGCGCGTGTGTGTGTGTGTGTGTGTGTGTGTAAGAGGATCCCCTGGAGGGATTATTGCACAGGAAGCTAATCAGTGATTAAAATGCCCTGTAAAAGTTACTTTGTGTGATGCCATGAAGGTGAACCCTAAGAGGCAGCCATTTTATCAAAATAAATTGAAGTCTGGCAATACTTTCCTCACACACAGCCAACCTCTCTTTGCGCCGCTGGGGAATCAGCTATATTCTTGTTTTATTATGAGAAGAATACATTCTGACATGCTGGCAGTTTTGGGAAAGGCAGTCCCTTCATAAATCTCAAGACACATCTTGAAATAAAGTGCAATACTTTGTAACACTTTACTACAGGGGGTACAAACAGTGATAAACCCCTAAACATTTGAGTGGATTTAAAATGTAATCGAATAAATTCCAGACTTTATTGTTAATTAATCTAAATTAATCACATTTTAATTTGATGCGAAAAGCAAAATATTTTTATTCAAATGGATTTTGGTATACGAGTGAATCAATGAATATACATTATACGTTTAAGCAGCAAAATCCTGTATTAGCTACTACACAGACCAACAGTTCAATGCCATTTTAACAAAGTGCAGCAATTTTAGGAATAATATATATATATAGCGCAAAGGACCTTTTGTAAACTCAAGCACTTGCGAGGTAAAAGTAAAACGCAGTACTTTCTAGTACATTCCAGAACAGTTGACCAGTGGCGGCTGATGAAAATTATTCTAGGTGTGGCGGAACTATCTGTTGGGAATAAGGGTTCCGCACGGACAATATTGGGTCTCATTCTTGAATGAATTTACGGCCAAAAATGTCCTCTTAGGCAGATTTCTGCCCATTTAAGACATATTAGGGCTGGTAGCGCGAGTCCCCAAATTTTCCTGAGATCAGATTTGAGCGTGGCTGAGAGCAGATTTAAGAGTGCTGAGGAGCACACTTATGATTGATTGACTAATTGAAAATTGTATTAACTTGACAGACTGTGTTCTCATAGTGATTCCTTCATGTTAACGCTACAGGCCTCCTTGGAATTAATTACTTAATCATAATTAAAATAAATATGACAATATTTGTACGATAAGAAATTACGCATTTGATGTCGGAAAAATAAAAAATATGGATTAATCTGATCACAGGGCAGCTGCTTAACCATATCTGAACCAGCTATTTTGGACAAATGTATAATTACTTTAATTACTCAGATATTCAAACACAATTATGCAATTATTGTGAAATGATTGAAAATAATAATTATTTAATGCCTTCTGTGGAATTTGTATTTCTTATTTGTTACACATCTGTTTTAATGATTAATTATATACATTTGAAAGAATGCAGGTCAACATGCAATATATCCCATTGATTGGTATACAATGGGACAGACCTTTGTTTGATTGATTGATTGATTGATTGATTGATTGATTGAAAACGTTATTAACAGATTGCAGAATGGGTACAGTATACAGTACAGCTGGGGGATGCAGACCAGAGAAAGACTTTCGTCTTGTTTACATCAGGGTCCCCCATTTTCAATTCATCATAACATATATGACACACACGACATACAGATATCAGTACTGCTACATCTATACATTTATGACATACCAGATTTGCAAATACAGTACTGTTTGTGATACAAAAAGAGTCCAGAAACTGTTGGAGGAGGTTGGGTAGGTAGGTGGGGTGGGGTTAGGTGGGTGGGGGATGGGGGGGACGACTGTACATTGGAGGTGGTTTCCAAGCTAATCGCATGGAAATAGACTGCATTAATATTCCATAACAAGTCTTGTGTGCGCCAGTATAGCCTAGGTGTCGAACAGTATAAGCTTAATATATTCTAGTTACTTGTTTCATTAGGATTTAGTAGATACTATATATATGCTCTGCCTCTGCCCTATGTACAGTATAAGTACAGACTGTACCTATACTGTACGTATGGCAGAGCATATAGTATCTACTAAATCCTAATCCAACAAGTCATTAATGGAATAATAAGCCTATACTGTGTTCCTTCATTACGCCGTAGGCTACAGTATACTGCGCGCGCGCGCGTGTGTGTGTGCGTGCGCGCTGCGGCAGGTGTACCACGAGCTGTACTATATATGATGACAATACATTAATCTAATCTCATTTCGATGGGTCGCGCAAGACTCGCAAGGCACTTCTGCATCCATTTCCACACAGCTGCATCATTACTTTGCCTTATAAGGAGCTCTGGAGGCGTTGTTTTGTATGCAAATGACCTGAACAGGAACGCGCTTTCGAGTTTAAGACATAATGCCATTCTCCAAGCAGATATCAGATCATACACAAGTGCGACCGTTTGAGCCACTTAAGACATATTACCAGCACGTTCGGGACTCAGAGTGAACTTGTCATTGATTCTGTCTCAGTCGGTTCCAAGATAAGTCTTCCAAGAGAACTCTTTGAAACATTTTGGAGAATGAGACCCATTGTTGGTTGCTTGTCGGCAAATCAGTTCCAGTTAGCTAGCATTAGCAAGCAGACAGTTTTGACTTTGTATTGACAGTCAAACCTTATCACTTTGAGATTGGTTCCAAATGTAAAGTGCACTACAAATTAAATGTATTATTATTATTATGTTGAATAAACATTAATAAATGAACTATTTTACCCAAGGATATATCCATTAAATTCAGATTTCGGACGGAGCAGATAGCTAACGTTAGCTCAGTTGTTAAGCCATTTATCTATCTATAAGATAACAAGTGATGACTTCTGTTTAACTCAAATGTTGAAGCATACTGAAGCATATTTTTTCTCTTGCTTACCTTCGACTCATACAGCCTTGTTGTTGATGTTGTCCGACTCCAACTTGTCCACAAGCCTTAATCCACTTAACACTTTGATCGCCATGGGTTAAATTCATAATTTACCATCCCTAGCCAGCTCTATTTGTCTATGGAGAAGTTCCCCTTCTTTGCAGGGCTATAACTTTTTAAATTCTATTGCTAGATTGCCATTATTATGGCCCATTCAATGTCCTATATCCATTGTTCAGGGTGTAGCAACGATATACTTTTTCATTCACATATTCATACTAAAATATGGTCTAAAGCAGGGGTCTCAAACTCGCGGCCCGCGGGCCATTTGCGGCCCGCGGGATGATATTTTGCGGCCCCCTACTTGACGTCAAAGTGTAGTGTTAATGCGGCCCGCACGCAACTGTTTGCTGAGTCGTTGCGCGAGAGTTGGACGTTTTATGGGGCTGCGGCACTGCAGATATACCCTACTCCAATGATAAGCACGGACATTAGACGGTGTTGCACTCGCTACTCAGTCTGTAGCAGTCGCAGAGACTCTGGCTAGTAGTGACGTTCGAATGTTGTGATTTTCGATGCAAAATAAATATTCAACATTCTCTTTTGAGACTCTGCCTCAGACTCTTATCCTTTGGCACTTGGAACTTGCTGTACTTTGCTTGCAGGTCTGCAGCCATTATTGCTGGATAATGAATAGCACCAACTTTAGCCACGGGACCGTTGTCAAGCTAAGCTAGCTGACCTAGCTCGTCTTCCCCGCAAGGTTTTCACATTGACATTTGATAACGTTAGTCAGCTAACGCTAGTCAGTAGCTACTTGACTTATATACGATGGGTGCATTATTGTTGATAGACGGACAGAGTGTCAGGTCCTGGAGAAAGGACAGGCCATCATCTGATTTGATGTAACGTAGCTAACGCTAGCTTTTCAGCCAATGCTATAATAACACCAAGCAAAACACATCCCGTCCGAGCTCCCCGTCACACGCTCTGTCGGGGACAATGGAATTTAAGAAAGTGTATCTGCTGTTACAGTAAAATGACAAACAGCATCACACTTTAAAACACGTTCATTTTATAATCCTCACTCCGCAGGAGATAAATGACGTCATGGGATCGGAGGCTAGAATTGACATGTATTGATTGATTGATTGAAAACTGTATTAACAGATTGCAGAATGGGTACAATACAGTACAGCTCAATACACACAATTGTTAAGGGGATGCAGACCAGAGAAAGACTTTTGTCTTGTTTACATCAGGGTCCCCCATTTTCAATTCATCAGGACATATATGACATACAGATACCAAGTCCTCACTCAGTGGCAAGAAGCCATTCTCTCTCTGATGCATACATAATAAAATAATGTATGACTGAAGTGATGGAGACCATGTTTGAAGGCAAACAAAAGCAAATCCCCCTCAGATCGCACAGCAACCAGAATAAACAGCTTTGTGATAGAATAAAAAAAAATGCACAGTGCATTTCCATAGCTGTGGATGAGTCCACTGACACCACTGAGAAGCCTATGTTCTGAAGAACCGTTCATGTTCTGAAGAACTGTTCATGTTCTGAATAGTTATTGCTAAAGATTGAGACGATTGGATCAGTTGTACTTTTTTTTGGAATACTTGAAACCCTTTTCTTGTGGAATATTTGATGCGGCCCAGCCTCACCCAGACTCTACCTCCAGCGGCCCCCAGGTAAATTGAGTTTGAGACCCCTGGTCTAAAGTATAAGTATGTTTTTATCGTTTTCTGCAGCTTTCTCCAGAACTTGATTTATAGCTCCAAATGCATTATATTGATGATGAAATACAGTTTGATAGCAATCGGCGCAAGATAAAAAATTTCAACTGGACGTGGTTCTAGAAGTTACTACGTATCATCTGTTATTGACCGGATGGGCGAGGGGGCGTTTATAATTCCGTGGGCAACGTTATACCATTCGCCTAGTGTGGGTCATATGGTCATCAGAGCAGTTTATATGGAATACGTTAGGAAATAACGCTGGATCTTACCGTATATTCCTCGCGCCGTTGGACGATCAGCGTGGAGTAGACCGTTTTCGATTATGGGATGTTGATCCTGATGAACCATTTCCAGGTTGTATAATACTATATACGTCCAAATAACGTTGTTTATTGAGTTAGGGCGAGCGATTGATCATACAGTGTGTTGAGATGGAGTCCGGCTACCGATCGCGAGTGCCCGGACGACATATGGATGAG
>NW_028169165.1:0-10000 GCF_963971535.1 Notolepis coatsorum | reverse complement strand
TTCGTTGAAACCAATAGTATGTCTGCTGCAGAGCCCCAGAGCTCCAATAGTGAGTATGTCTGGTGCAGAGCCGCAGAGCCAGGAACAAGTCAGACACATTCTACAAACGTGTCTAATGTGAAATATATAAGCATATAAGCAAAACTAGATTTTAGGTCTGTGATGAAAAAGGGCCTCGCGGGAAGGGGGGCCTCACAAAAAAAAAAAAAAAAAAAAAAAAAAAAAAAAAGTATTATTATTATTATTATTTTTTGTGCAGGGCCCCCCTTCCCGCGAGGCCCTGTGCGACCGCACTGCTCGCACACCCCCTGAGGCGGCCCTGTGTGTGTGTGTGTGTGTGTGTGTGTGTGTGTGTGTGTGTGTGTGTGTGTGTGTGTGTGTGTGTGTGTGTGTGTGTGTGTGTGTGTAACCACAAAGAGGCCAAGGAAGAAAGTGGACTGTGTGGTTCTGATTGGCCTCATCCCTTGATGCTGGTCGTTCGGGTACTGCCTTGATGTGGGAGGCCTTGTGTTACATTTTAAGCCTTATCCAGGCTTAAAGTTAAAATACGAGAAGGTCCAGTCACATACATTTCCAAGCAACAAATGATTCTCGGCATAGTTAGAAACGTAGAATTAATATATGATTAAGACACGTTATCATTTCACCATTAACACATCAAATGAAACCAATTAGACTTCAATTAATTGTTTCATCTCTCATTCATCTCTGCGTCCCAGGCTATTCTCAATGAACACTCGCTTGTACTTTCTTGGCCTGACACAGAATGAACAACAACTCTGGTGGAGCGATTGCACTGCTGCTGTTAGTTCATTGCCTTGCCTCTCCTTACCTCTGAATTCTGAGGATTATGTTCCCTTGAATTGCTGTTGTCAACATTCGTAGTGGAGCTTTGTGATTCTTTGAGCGTATCAGACATATTGGTTTGGCACTTGATGTGTGTAGAATGAAAGCGAGTTTGTTGTTCACACAACTTTTGAACACTCGATTTTCTTCATCAACTTTCCTTCCTTGGACCAGGCGATCTTCTCTCATCATCTAATACCTACTAAAGTAACTGTGATCCATGGAAGCCTGCTTTCCCAGGCGTCTGCCTGTAGCTCCGCCGTGCTGGTAATTTGCATAAAAGCACACGATTAGACAAAGGGCACACGGCAGTATGGCCGAAATGACAACGTTGCTCTGCCCTGAGCGGCGTGGAATAAGAAATAAAGCAATTATCAATAATCATTTATCTATAGCGCACTGCTGTTCAGTCAGTACAACATTTTGACTGGGAGAGCCATAAAAGCCAAATATTTCTAAATACATTTCATTGAGAGCCATATAGTATTTTTAACGTATAATAAATTAAATATGTCTTACTTTTAATGCAACTTCTGGTGCTGCATGGTTTTGCTGATGGCTTTGTAGTCTGGTTCATATGTGGTGAGATTGAGCTTCATGCAGGTGTTGAGGCTTCCATCAGTTAAACATGAGCGTAGGTTGGTCTTAATGTTCCTCATATGCGAGAATGACTGCTCACATGCATATGTAGAGTCAAACATGGTCAATATGGCAATACTCACATGCTGCATTGTGTGGTATGTCACAGGAAGCTCGTTCCAAGTTTTAAGAATCAGCAAGTCTTCAGGTTGAAGATTTTTCATTTCTGTCCACTTGTGTTCCCTCGCCAGCTCTGCTCACTGTCGTGCAAGACTTTCCAACTCTCCATTAAGTGACTTGAACTTACTCATCCACATGTCTGATGCCTTCAGGTCAGCAACTTCCAGCTCAAAGTCTCCGATAGAGACCCCGGGGATGCATGTCAGGTCGATTTTGTCCACTGCACACACTCATGTGGATGAGTGTGCACAGCACCCTCTCCCACCTTGACCGTCAGAAGGGGGGCTATGTGAGACTGTTGTTCATTGACTACAGCTCAGCGTTCAACACCATAGTCCCCACCAGACTGGTGGACAAGCTGATCGAGCTGGGTCTGAGCTCCGCCCTGAGCGCCTGGGTACTGGACTTTCTGAGTGAAAGACCCCAGGCGGTCAGGGTGGGGGGTCAGACCTCCAACACCATCACCCTGAGCATCGGGTCCCCCCAGGGCTGTGTTCTAGGCCCCCTGCTGTACTCACTCTACACACACGACTGTGTGGCCAAGTTCAGCTCCAACTCCATAGTGAAGTTCGCAGACGACACGGTGGTGGTGGGGCTGATCTCGGACAACGACGAGAAGGCCTACCGGGAGGAGGTTGAGGTACTGGAACGCTGGTGCCAGGACAACAGCCTGCTCCTGAACATTGGTAAAACCAAGGAGCTGATCGTGGATTATAGGAGAGGACAGCAGGAGACACACACACCACTGATGATTAACGGGGCTACCGTGGACAGGGTGAGCAGCTTTAAGTACCTGGGGGTCCACATCTCAGAGGATCTGACATGGTCAACACACATAGACCAGTGGCGGCCGCCACTGGGGGGCGCTAGGGCGCCGCCCCCGCTCAGAACCTGCCCTGGTTATATGAGAGAATAACAAGAACAATTATTTTTTAGTTTTTTGTTTTATAGCCCTATAAATAATATAAACATGTTTAAAATGAATAATATTTACTCATTTTAAGTATGTTTGTGTTTCCAATGCACAATATAACGTTAATAAATAAAATAATAAATACTCGTTTTCTTGAACAGGAAGTGACTCACTTTTTTTTTTTTTTTTTTTTCTCGGCCCGGGCTAGACGCGATATCGCTCTGAGTGCGCGTCACTGTGTGATCGCTGTATCCGTAGCAGCCAATCAGTGCGTAACGCGTTGTGCGTTGAAATATTATGTTGGAATCCGGGCGCGATTTGAAGCGGTCTAGGCAGCAGCAGTCAAGAATTTCTGTAGCCGCATTTCGCGGAGACGCTCTCTGATTGGCCGACGCCAGTATTTTTTTCCGTGGCAGCATTTCGTGGAGACGATCTCTGATTGGCCGAATCCACTTTCTAATGTTCCAATTCTAGCTTATTCTAGCTTGGTAGAGATAGTTGTGTTGTTGTGAGATGCAGCTGTTTGTCTTGGAGCGTGATGGCAAGTTCTTTCAACGGTTAGGCTTAGGCACTCTTTCAAAGTTGGTTAAGGTTAGAGTTTGTCTTAGAGCATGGCGATAGAACACCAGGTAGTTTGCAGGCTGTTCGAGGCGGACATGGACAAAGGCACTCACAGTACTTGTTGGCTATTAACAAGCTATACCCAGATAGAAAAAGGTGTTAATTCAATGTTGATTTATGGTCACAATGCTTGATTTTTGGTTAAGGTCGACGATTGATGTTGAATCACCCATTAACCACTAAAGCAATTGACTAATGTTGAAAACATATCATTGAATCAATATTGTTTTGTGGTTGCATTTTAATGATTGAAATGCCAATATCTAATAAATGTTGAATCAACGGATGCTGCTCAACATGCTGTCGTCATTGTCTCATCACCCAGACTGCACTGCACTTGTGCTGCCCCGCCTCCCAGAATGCACCTGTGCGGCAGCTTCCTGGCTGCTACCTCATGTCTCTCTGCATCGGTGAGTACTGCATGGCAATAATGTCGATTATGTTGTATGTTGTATGTTGTATGTTGTATGTATGCTTTCGATTGCAAACGCCAGCGGAGTAGTGCCGTGTTCGTTTTTACATGGTAGAGAATATTATATTAACAGTTATTCATGCCTGCTAGCTGAAGCTAATTTAGCTAGTAGCGTTAGCAGTTAGCTATGATGAATGTTTCTTGATTTTGGTGTTTAGTGATATCCACCTGTTGTATATACTGTTATACATTTTATGTAGGCTAACGCTCTTAAGCGCGGTGAAAATGAGTGCGGCGAAACTATTGAAAGAAGTAATGTAACAAGCGGTAGATACAATGTGCAAGCACTGGAGTCATATTGGGAGTTGGGGCTAACTAGCTTAGCTCTGTGGAAGAGCCGCGGTAAATCTAGGGACGTTAAGGCGGCGAGGTGAGAGATTTGACGAAACACTGTGGAAGATATTGTTGTTAAGAAGCGAGTCGAGTGGTTCGTGGGTGTGATTGTGGCCGTATTAATGGTTATATTTAATGCGGTAATAAGTGTAAGACGATGTTGTTATGGAGAAGCAGTCGCGGGTTGATGACGTCATATTGTGGGACCTAAGAAGGGGAGCATGAGGCTGGCTAGGCTGTTAGCTTGCGTGCGACTGTTTTGTGAGTTTGCGGGCGACATGTGTTATGATTAGAATTTTGAAAATGATGGTTAGGAAGTATTAGAGGACGCGGTGGATGTCGTGGCATTGTATTAGGACGAAACTGAGTGTTTTGTGATAATAGTTGTACGTTGTCGCGGTGTACATCGATTGCTGTGCGTTTGCGCTTCTGCGCATGCGCGTTACAACGCGGATCGCTGTTTTTTCTTTTCATTCGCTCTGGGGATGGATAACGGGTGAGGAAATATTTGGCATTGTGTTCAAATGTTTGTATTTGTATATTGATATTGTATGTTTGTGTAACAAGGGGAAGAGATGTGAAATGTATGATGATTAGATTATGGGAGTATGTTGTATGTTGTATGTATGCTTTCGATTGCAAACGCCAGCGGAGTAGTGCCGTGTTCGTTTTTACATGGTAGAGAATATTATATTAACCGTTATTCATGCCTGCTAGCTGAAGCTAATTTAGCTAGTAGCGTTAGCAGTTAGCTATGATGAATGTTTCTTGATTTTGGTGTTTAGTGATATCCACCTGTTGTATATACTGTTATACATTTTATGTAGGCTAACGTCAGTAACGTTTCAAAATGTGGCTTATGATGTATTCTTTAACAGGATACACTGGCACTGGCACAATCAGTTAGCTTAGCATTGCTGCTACCTTGCTTGCTAAAAAGTCATGGTAAACCGGGCCTGTCTCTCTCCCTCCCTCCCTAATGTGTTTGTGCTTAAAACAGTGAATGATGACCGCATGTTCTCAGAGCATTTTCAGAGCACTGTTAAACTGTTAAATGGTCATTTTAAAACTAATATAAGAAATTAATGTATATAGTGGTATATTTATGAGGGGAAAAAAATATTTGCAACAACTTTTAACATTTATACAGGTAGGTTATTGATAACTAATTCTGCTATGAGTGTCATATTACAGTGACATTCATACAGTATCCTTTGATTTCACATAATTTAATTATTATTTCACAATAAAATACTGTAATCAAAATCCTCTGTAATATCACATCAGATTTTGTAATCTCACAATAACATAGCAATATTTCACATTTAATTATTATTTCACAATAATAGTAATCAAAATCGAAAGGTCCATTTGCATATTATTGGTATCTAGGGACATCTATGGACCTCAGGGAATGTATTCACATTGTCAGAAATATTGTGTCTATTACTAGGCTTGCTTAAATTGTGATGAAACAAATGAGAATATGAATTATGATGTTTCTTTGCATCTTTGACAGTGAATAACACCATGCTAATAATGACCAAACATTAAAAACTGCCACTGATCTCGTTCAGTCCCCTCTTGAGGACATGTGTAAAAAAAAATCGAAGGAAATTAATAAAGGGAAGATGATTAAACCGAAGGTTCTGTAGATGCAGTACTGAATTCTCCCATCCGGACCAATGCAATTTGAAATATTATTATAGAATATGATGCTTATAAATGACCTTATTATAGCCAATTCGCACATTTATATATATATTATCTTTCAAATGCCTGAGTTCAATTTGGATTTAGTATCACCAGGCATGCATAAGAACAGATAATAATCTACTGTAATCTACTGTACTTTTAAATTTTCCCCACAGTGCAACCGTTTTGAAACTAATTTCAGATCTAATTGTTTCTCCCACTTTGGCCTCCTGACAGACACCGATGCCCTTCAAAAGATCCAAGATGCCTTGGGTCAGAGAGGACGGACCATCCTGCAGTTCTGCCAGAAACTGGACAACCCGGAGATCAGGGAAGTTCTGGCCAGATATGATCCAGAGGCTTCGAAGAACACTCCTTATGGTGTACTTCAAGGAGCCTACGGAGAAACTGCTGCTCGGAGTTGATGTAAGTTTTATTTATTTAAATATTAAAATATTTGAAATGCTAAACGAGTGATTACAAACCCTACAAACACTGTGATAGACCCTCTAAACACTGTGATAGACCCTCTAAACACTGATAGACCCTCTAAAGACTGTGATAGACCCTCTAAACACTGATAGACCCTCTAAACACTGACAGACCCTCTAAACACTGTGATAGACCCGACAAACACTGTAAACACTGATAGATCTATCAGTGTTTAGAGGGTCTATCACAGTGTTTAAAGGGTCTATCAGTGTTTAGAGGGTCTATCACAGTGTTTGTAGGGTCTATTACAGTGTTTAGAGGGTCTATCACACCCTCTAAACACTGATAGACCCTCTAAACACTGGGACAGACCCTCTAAACACTGACAGACCCTCTAAACACTGTGATAGACCCGACAAACACTGTGATAGACCCGACAAACACTGTGATAGACCCTCTAAACACTGTGATAGATCTATCACAGTGTTTGTCGGGTCTATCACAGTGTTTTGAGGGTCTATCACAGTGTTTAGAGGGTCTATCACAGTGGTCTATCACAGTGTTTAGAGGGTCTATCACAGTGTTTAGAGGGTCTATCACACCCTCTAAACACTGATAGACCCTCTAAACACTGTGACAGACCATCTAAACACTGTATCAGACCGTCTAAACACTGTGACAGACCCTCTAAACACTGTGATAGACCCTCTAAACACTGATAGACCCTCTAAAGACTGTGATAGACCCTCTAAACACTGATAGACCCTCTAAACACTGACAGACCCTCTAAACACTGTGATAGACCCGACAAACACTGTAAACACTGATAGATCTATCAGTGTTTAGAGGGTCTATCACAGTGTTTAGAGGGTCTATCAGTGTTTAGAGGGTCTATCACAGTGTTTGTAGGGTCTATTACAGTGTTTAGAGGGTCTATCATACCCTCTAAACACTGATAGACCCTCTAAACACTGGGACAGACCCTCTAAACACTGACAGACCCTCTAAACACTGTGATAGACCCGACAAACACTGTGATAGACCCGACAAACACTGTGATAGACCCTCTAAACACTGTGATAGATCTATCACAGTGTTTGTCGGGTCTATCACAGTGTTTTGAGGGTCTATCACAGTGTTTAGAGGGTCTATCACAGTGTTTAGAGGGTCTATCACAGTGTTTGTCGGGTCTATCACAGTGTTTAGAGGATCTATCAGTGTTTAGAGGGTCTATCACAGTGTTTAGAGGGTCTATCACAGTGTTTAGAGGGTCTATCACAGTGTTTAGAGGGTCTATCACACCCTCTAAACACTGATAGACCCTCTAAACACTGTGACAGACCCTCTAAACACTGTATCAGACCGTCTAAACAGTGTGACAGACCCTCTAAACACTGTGATAGACCCTCTAAACACTGATAGACCCTCTAAAGACTGTGATAGACCCTCTAAACACTGATAGACCCTCTAAACACTGACAGACCCTCTAAACACTGTGATAGACCCGACAAACACTGTAAACACTGATAGATCTATCAGTGTTTAGAGGGTCTATCAGTGTTTAGAGGGTCTATCACAGTGTTTGTAGGGTCTATTACAGTGTTTAGAGGGTCTATCACACCCTCTAAACACTGATAGACCCTCTAAACACTGGGACAGACCCTCTAAACACTGACAGACCCTCTAAACACTGTGATAGACCCGACAAACACTGTGATAGACCCGACAAACACTGTGATAGACCCTCTAAACACTGTGATAGATCTATCACAGTGTTTGTCGGGTCTATCATAGTGTTTTGAGGGTCTATCACAGTGTTTAGAGGGTCTATCACAGTGTTTAGAGGGTCTATCACAGTGTTTGTCGGGTCTATCACAGTGTTTGTCGGGTCTATCACAGTCTTTAGAGGGTCTATCAGTGTTTAGAGGGTCTGTCACAGTGTTTAGAGGGTCTAGCAGTGTTTAGAGGGTCTATCACAGTGTTTAGAGGGTCTAGCAGTGTTTAGAGGGTCTATCACAGTGTTTGTCGGGTCTATCACAGTCTTTAGAGGGTCTATCAGTGTTTAGAGGGTCTGTCACAGTGTTTAGAGGGTCTAGCAGTGTTTAGAGGGTGTGATAGACCCTCTAAACACTGTGATAGATCTAGAAGTGCATGGATACACATTGTATTGCCTAGATGGTGTCAGGCTAGGCGATTGCTTAATTCTCTTTCCTGTCCAGTCTAACTGGATGCTGACTGTAGCTTGTTACTGTAGACCTACAGAGTGAGTAATTGAGTGATTAAAAAAAATCGCACTCGTGTGAAGTGAGGGCCGGGTGCTCTTATCATCGTACATCATCTCACCCACCTCTCTTCCTCCCTTTTTTATTTTTATTTTTGTGTCTATCAGCTGCTGCTCGACAGTTTGACCCCAAGCTGACCGACCAGGACTACAGCGAAACTGTCAAGAAGTGGCTTCGTTATGCGCCAGACCGGGAGGGAGGCATCTCAAGGAACCGAAGTGACCCAAACTTAAGTCAAGCGAACCAGAGTCAAACTTAGGGTACCCCAGCACAGCACAGCACACCACACACTGTTTCCCTGGTTCATACAGTACAAGGAATTACCCTGGCATCTACTTGAATGACTTATGCTGCTTCAGCCTGTTCTTGGAACCGAAGTGACCCAAACTTAATTGTCAAGCGAACCAGAGTCAAACTTAGGGTACCCCAGCACAGCACAGCTACCCCAGCACAGCACAGCACACACTGTTTCCCTGGTTCATACAGTACAAGGAATTACCCTGATGGACACTGTTCTTCCATGGACGGCATCTACTTGAATATGCTGCTTCAGCCTGTTCTTGGAACCGAAGTGACCCAAACTTAATTGTCAAGCGAACCAGAGTCAAACTTGGGGTACCCCAGCACACTGTTTCCCTGGTTCATACAGTACAAGGAATTACCCTGGACACTGTTCTTCCATGGACGGCATCTACTTGAATGACTTATGCTTCAGCCTGTTCTTGCAGAGTTTATTTTTTTTATTTTAAATTTTAACCTTTATTTACCCAGGGTAGGTTCGCTGAGCACAGATGCTCTTTTTCAGCTACGCCCTGCTTCACATTCACAGAGTTCCATTCACACCTGGGAGCTGCCCAGGCCTAACAAAATTAATAGTTGGTTTCAGGTTGCCGACCGACCCTGCCGATTTAGGTGCGACCCAATATATTTTATGAGTTTTTAGAAAAAATTAAAAAAAAAAAAAAAAAAAATGTTTTTTTTTTTTTTTTTTTTTTTAATAAAGTTTCATAGAAATCTTAGTCAAACATTTAGTATTATGGATATTAAACATGCTGGCTGAGTACATGCATCCATGTTGTTGTGAACATTTTAATTAAATAAAGAAATTCCCTATCCATAGTCGCCGTGGGAAAGAATAAAATAAAAAAATTAAATTAAATAAATTCCCTACCTACCCATGGCCAAACTGACAACCAACCTGAAACCAACTATTAATTTTGTTAGGCCCCAGTACAACCACAGTCTGACACTGTTGGCCACTGAGCAACTCCACTGGAGCAGTTGGGGGTTTAGTGCCTTGCTCAAGGGCACTTCAGCGGTTGGTGTTAAGGGTATGGGAGAGAGTTATATGGGAGAGAGTTATAGAAACATTAGGGGTGTAACGGTACACAAAATCCACGGTTCGGTACGTACCTCGGTTTTGAAGACACGGTTCGGTATTATTTTCGGTACAGTGGGGGGGGGGGGGGGGGGGGGATGGTAATCAAAAAAAAATAATTGCTTTTCATTTATCTATTTATTTAACTGTATTAAACAATATAAAACGAATTGGCCATAATTGACTGAGCAAACTAATGCTTACTGCTGTAACCTACTAATAACACTTAAGTAAATCTGAAGATTATTATATAGCAGATGCCTTGGAGG
>NW_028169166.1:7500-16312 GCF_963971535.1 Notolepis coatsorum | reverse complement strand
TGTCTGCATCATTGTATATCCCCTCAGAGAGACAGAGTCAGTGGCTCAGTAGGTAGAGTGTGGTCGTCTGGTAATCAGATGGTTCCCGGTTCGATTCCCACTCCTCCCGGACAATAATATTGAGCGAGACACTTTAACCCCTAATTGCTCCCGATGAACAGGTTGGCACCTGGCATCATGGTCGCCTCCGCCGTCGGTGTGTGAGTGAATGTGAGTGAGCGGGTGAATGTGAGTGAGCGGGTGACTGTGAGTGAGCGGGTGAATGTGAGTGAGCGGGTGAATGTGAGTGAGCGGGTGACTGTGAGGAAGAAAGTGTAAAGCGCTCTCCCTCGACCAGAGCCGAGCCACATGGACGCGAGTGAGATTCAAGATTCAAGAGATTTATTAGTCACATATAAATCTCTTGAATCTTAAATCTTGAATCACTCGCGTCCATGTGGCTCGGCTCTGGTCGAGGGAGAGCGCTAGATCAAAGGGCCGCGACGCCTGGACTATGAGAAGGACTGCGGACTTAAACCTCTTGAATCTTGAATCTTGAATCACTCGTGAGACATGTAGTGAAATGAAGGTGGCCATGCCCGCCTTGATTGTGCAAAAAAAAAAATACAAATAATACTAGAATAAAATAGATACTAAATAGACATGATACAGTACAGAGTACAGTACAGTAAGGTACAGAGTCTGTGTGTCGAGAGCCTCCCAGGCGGCATGCGGAACATGTGGCCCCAGAGTATGAATGCATGAAGGCCTAGTGAGCGAATGTACAGAATATATTTAAAATTGTTTTTATTTATTTATTTATTTTAGATTTAATTTTTAGCATTTTTACAGCTTTTTCCAGGTCAGACATGACCGGCAGAGAGCAGAGAGAGGACGGTCGGGGGAAGACATGGGGGGGGGGGAGACATGCGGCAAATGTACGTCGGGTTCGGGAGACGAACCCGGGTCGACCGCGTAGCACCGCAGTGCGTTACATGGTGTGCCACCCTGGTGCCCTCAAATAGTTTTTATATGTCCTTCTATTTTTCTGTTTCTTTCTGGCTCAAACATCTAGCCCAGGGACTACAACTGAAAACAGTTTTTTACAGTTTTTAATTTGTATTAATTTATAAATGTATAACTGTTGATGGATACGCACTGTACCTGATCAAATAAACGGAGCAAACTAAACTAAACTAAGTCTGCAGCGTGAAGCTCACAACATGTTGAGTTATTTTTAGGTGGCGTGGCCGCTTGTCTTGGCAGGGCGGGTTATGAAAACACTAGTGTGAATGGGTGGGGGGTGGGGGGGGGGGGCGGGGGGGTTGTGGCACTCCACCGTTTTAACAGTGTTATTATCGCAGCAATTATATACACAGATATCAAGTTCAAGTTCAAGTTTATTTATTAGTTGTCATAAAAAAATACAGAATGCTTTTCTATGAAATGCTTTTTTCTGTATGAGCTCCTGGGTGTGCTAGATAACAATAGATAAAAAGTATAAAATAGAAAGTCAAAAGTACGTAAGCAAAAAGTGTTCAGTCAATATACATAATGTACAATATACAATACAGAGTAAAAAAGAGTAACAGTGAGGTACAGTACGATGCAGCAATGGGATGAGGTACAACTTAGGTAAGGTGCAATGAGGTAGGAATTGTAGTGCAAATCTCTTTACCAATAAATATAAAGTGTGTAAAGTGGGTGCTATGGTGAGTGTTTGTTTAAAGTGAGTGTGTGCGTGTGGAATGGATGTGTGTGCCGTGAGTGTAGTTGATGGTTTGTTACATAGTGTTATTGTCGTTGAGCGTCCTGATGGCCTGGTTACTGTATATAACGGCGATGATATTAACAGCAACAACAGCAACTTGATGTCATGCTTTCGCACGGATCGCAGAGCGTGACCAGAAAGACTCATCTACATTTTCTCATTGGCCGTTATTACGTTACTTTCCCTACTGACCGATTTCCATGAACGCAGCGATCACTTGAGCTATAATCCGTTAAGCTCGTTCCTTATCGATCCTCTCGCGATTCATAATATAGGCCGGCTCGGAGGAGAGCTGCGTCATTGATTACCTCACTGTCTCTGATTATTGATCAGGTGAATCTTGTGTCGTCTCTCGTTACATTTGTTGCAAATGATAAGATAAGATAAGATATTCCTTTATTGGTCTCCTTGGGGGGAAATTCGGGCGTCATAGCAGCAGGGGGGGGGGGGGGGGGAGGGGGAGGGGAGGTACAGGTATGGGCAGGGTCATAGTAGAAATAAATAAATAAATAAATATAGGCAATAAAATCTAATCTCAATATAAAAATATGAGGACAAAATAAACAGTGTTGACAATATAATTCACTCTGAATATAAAAATATGAGAAAAAATTAACAGTGTAAACAATAATTAACTCTGTATATAGAAATATGAGGGAAAATAAACAGATGAGAATCTGTTTCCAGATGAGAATCTTTTTCTAGATGAGAATCTCCTCTCCTCTCCTCTCCTCTCCCTCCTCTCCTCCCCTCTCCTCTCCTCTCCTCTTGTGAGGTTTCTGTCCTTGCTTTCTCACTCGTTCTGTTCCTTTAACCACCCTCGCTTTGTTTTCATTCATTTTTTCTGTCAAGTATTTCAATTCCCTCGTTCACACGTTTCTCCCCGTTGACGTCATCTGAGACGTCGCTGATTGGTTCTCTCACTTCCCCACGCTTGTCAATCACATTCCCCAGCTGTCACTGCTTTTCAATCAATCGATCCCTCATTATTTATACCCCGTTTTCCCCACCCTAAGTTGTTGGATCGTCTTGATTTGTCGCTGGATGTTTTTCCCCGTTGCTGCTGTTTCACTGTGCTGTTCTCCAGGAATTCCTAGAAGCCTTCGCTTGGATACCTGCTCCGTGGCGCGCGCTCGCCTCCTCTGTTGTTCCTGTTCCTTTTACGCAGCTCGTCTGGGTGAGTTTTCTAGATTGACTGTCTTGACCTATTTCCGATTTTCGTGTGTAACCTTTACACTGAAGTCTACCACCTTTTTGTCAAACAGTCACTCACCCAGCCATTATCGATTTTGCTCTTTCCTTTATGGAATAATATTTTTGGGATCTTCCACCTCCCTCTGTGTGTTTGCTCACGCCGAAGATATTATTTCACATTTGGACAGTGTTTGGATTTTTGCTCACTGTGTGTTTACACGAAGATATTATTTCACATTTGGACAGTGTTTGGATTTTTGCTCACTGTGTGTTTACATGAAGATATTCACTTGGGCTGTTTTTGGAATATTGCACATCACTGTGTTGTTAACACGAAGAATATTACACCCTGTCCTCCTGCTCGTTTCAAGTCTGCTCTGTCACTGACTCGTTCCCTCTCTCCCTCTCTCGGTCTTGCACAACATCTGAGAGATCCGCCGTGAGAATTCTGCAGAGCGGTACAGAGGTCTGCTCCTGCTTCTCAAGACTACCCTTCCGGGAGAAGCTGCAGAGCAGCAGAACTTTGCCCCTTGTTCATTGTACCTGTTCTTGTTGACCTGCTTTCCCTGTTTCACTTATTCTTATTACCAAATAAACAAGCCCTCGTATTTGGCAACTCTGAATCCTACTCTCTTGTGTCGTTAGCGTTTGGGGTCGGTGTCAAACCATAACATTACGATCCAACCACTATGACGACCCCAGCCGACACAGAGGGGGTCAGAACCGCACTTGCAATTCAAGTCGAGTTGACCAGGGATCACGGTCTCCAACTAGAGCGGGCTGCGGCTGCGGTGCAGAACCTCAGGGACCAGGTCCTGCCTATGCAGGGTTCAATGGCCGCTATGGCGGGACAACAGTCCGAGATTCTCGCCCAGCTTAACTCGCTGGGCGACGCCGTTAATACTTTTCATCTCTCACACCCTTCAGGAACATTCCCCGCAGCCCCAGCAGATCTCGCACCTCGGGAACCCCTTCTCTCCGTCCCACGGCTGTTCGACGGTAATCCCGAGGAGTGTGCCACATTCATCATGCAATGTGAGTTGGTTTTCCGTCATCAACCAAGCCGTTTTTCTGCTCATGGGTCCCGAGTGGCTTATATAACCAACCTACTTTCAGGCCATGCTGCCCAGTGGGTCACTTCCTCCTGGGCAATGGAAGCAGATTTTTTGTTCTCCTACCCAGACTTCGTGGCGGAGCTCCGCAGAGTGTTCCACCATCCAGCCCGAGGTCTGGACCCTGGAGCCCGGTTGGGGACCTTCCGACAAGGGAGCAGCAGGGTGACGGACTATGTCATGGAGTTTCGACTGGCGGCGGTGGAGAGTGGATGGAACGAACCTGCTCTTCGCCTAACCTTCATAAGGGGGCTCAGTGACGCAGTCCGGGACCAGCTCGCTACCAGGGAGGTGCCCGACTCCCTCGAGGAGCTGTTTAGCCTTGTCATCCGTATTGACGGACGCCTCCTGGAGAGAAGGCGCGAGAGGACCCGACTGTCACCTCCTGAAGCACCCCGGACTCCTGGACGCCCCGTCCCCAACACTACTGATGGTAACAGGCTTCCCCGTCCGGTGCGCGAGGAGGAACCCATGCAGCTGGGACGCTCTCATCTGAGCCAGGCGGAGCGTCAGGCAAGGCTCAGGTCCGGTCTCTGCCTCTACTGCGGAGGTGCGGGACACCGTATCGCCGACTGCCCTACCCGGCCAAAAGATCGGGCTCACCAAGACCCCGGGAGATCCTGGTGAGCCGTTTTTCCCATTCCCAGCGCCGCGCACCACCTGACCACCTGATGAGCGTCACCCTGGCCTGGGGGGACCAACGTGCCACGGTGGAGGCCCTCATCGACTCTGGGGCAGACGAGAACTTCCTCGACTTCGAGTTTGCCACCCAAGCCAACATACCTCTTGAGGCCCTTGTGAGGCCCTTGGAGATCTTTTCGTTGGACCAACACCGCCTGGCCGACATCTCTCAACGGACCGGCCCAGTCTTGCTGACCATTGCTGGGAACCACGTAGAGAGGATCCAGTTCCTCATTACCCAATCCCCCCTTGTCCCGGTGGTCCTGGGTAGGCCCTGGCTCGCGCTGCACGAGCCCCACATCGCCTGGTCCTCCGGTACCATCAGGGGCTGGAGCTCCTCCTGTCACGCCCGCTGTCTACAGGCGGCGTCTTGTCCCCCGCCCCGGAGACCGGCTGGTGAGTTGCCCCCGGATCCCTCGTCCATTCCTCCCGAGTACCACGACCTCATGGAGGTATTCAGTAAGACCAGGGCTCAGTCCCTTCCACCTCACCGCCCCTATGACTGCGCCATCGACCTCCGCCAAGGGGCTCCCCTTCCCGGCAGCCGCCTCTACAGTCTGACTGTCCCGGAGAAGAAGGCGATGGATCTCTACATCTCTGAGTCATTGGAAGCAGGACTCATTCGGCCTTCCTCCTCCCCGGTGGCGGCCGGGTTCTTCTTTGTTGGTAAGAAGGATGGGGACCTGCGACCCTGCATCGACTATCGTCAGCTCAACGAGATCACCATCAAGAACAAATACCCCCTACCTCTCATGAGCTCCACCTTCGAGCCACTGACCCAGGCCTCGTTCTTCACCAAGCTGGATCTCCGAAGTGCCTATCATCTTGTCCGTATCCGTGAGGGCGATGAATGGAAGACCGCCTTCAAGACCCCCAGGGGCCACTATGAGTACCTTGTGATGCCGTTCGGCCTCACCAACGCCCCGGCGGTATTCCAGGCACTCATGAACGATGTCCTCCGTGACATGCTGGAGGTGTTCGTGGTGGTGTACCTGGACGACATTCTTATCTTTTCCAGGACCCTCGAGGAACACATCCTGCATGTCCGCCGGGTGCTGGAGCGCCTCCTCCACAATCGGCTCTTCGTCAAGGCGGAGAAGTGCCGTTTCCACTCCAACTCCGTCGACTACCTGGGCTTCATCGTGGAGAAGGGCTTGACCCGAGCGGATCCTCGCAAGATCCAGGCTGTGGAGGATTGGCCGGAACCCACCACTCGGAAGGAGTTACAGAGTTTCCTCGGGTTCGCAAACTTCTACCGAAGGTTCATCCGGAACTACAGCCAAGTGGCGGAGCCTCTTACCAAGCTGACCTCCCCCGCTCTGCCGTTCGACTGGTCCCCAGCGGCATGCGCTGCGTTCCGCTCCCTCAAGAGAAGGTTCACTTCCGCTCCTATCCTGCTCCACCCTGACCCCAAGAGACAGTTCATCGTGGAGGTGGACGCCTCGGATTCTGGCCTGGGCGCTGTCCTATCCCAGCGTTCTCCTTCCGACCAGAAGGTACATCCTTGCGCCTTCTACTCGCGTCGCTTCCTCCCCGCCGAGAGGAACTACGACACCGGCAATCGGGAGCTACTGGCGGTCGTGGCTGCTCTGGAGGAGTGGCGTCATTGGCTAGAGGGTGCCGAGGAGCCTTTTACCATCTGGACGGACCACAAGAACCTAACGTTCATCCGCGCTTCCAGGCGCCTCAACGGTCGGCAGGCGAGATGGGCCAGTTTCCTCAGTCGGTTCGACTTCTCTCTGACCTTCCGCCCCGGTTCCCGCAACACGAAGGCCGACTCCCTGTCCCGGATGCACTCCAAGGGGGCTCCACCCTCTGAGGACCCATCTCCCATCATCCCGGAGGCCCGAGTGGTTGGAGCCATCACCTTGGGCATCGAGGGTGTGGTGAGGCGTGCCCTACGCTTCCAACGTGCTCCAAGCAACGTCCCTAGGAGCCGTCTCTTCGTCCCTGACTCTGTCCGGTCCCAGGTACTGCTGTGGGGCCATACCAGCCGGTTCGCCTGCCACCCAGGCGTCCATCGCACGTTCTCCTTCCTGGCTCGTCGTTTCTGGTGGCCCACCATGCGGAACGACGTCAAGGAGTTCGTATTGGCCTGCGCGGTCTGTGCCCGCAGCAAGGCCTCTCACCAGGCACCCTCCGGGCTCTTGCAGCCACTTCCCGTTCCAAGCCGTCCGTGGTCACATGTGGCGCTCGACTTCGTCACTGGTCTACCCTCCTCCCAGGGGAACACCTGCCTTCTGACCGTGGTGGATCGATTCAGCAAGGGGGTCCACCTCGTGGCCCTCTCCAAGCTTCCCTCAGCAGCCGAGACGGCGGACCTCCTGACGCACCACGTGTTCCGCCTTCACGGTTTTCCCCAGGACATCGTCTCTGACCGGGGGCCCCAGTTCACCTCCCAGGTATGGCGGGCTTTCTGCAAGGGATTGGGGGCAACGGTCAGTCTCTCCTCTGGCTACCATCCCCAGACAAACGGGCAGACGGAGAGGATGAACCAGAGCGTGGAGTCTGCTCTTCGGTGTGTGGCAGCCGAGAGGCCGGCATCCTGGAGTCGTTTCCTTCCCTGGGTTGAATACTCGATCAACTCAATGGTCAGTTCCGCCACCGGCCTCTCCCCTTTTGAGGCCTCCCTGGGCTACCAGCCCCCTCTTTTTCCCGCACTGGAGACGGAAGTGGCAGTTCCCTCCGTGCAGGTCCACCTCGACCGCTGCCGTCGCGTTTGGGAGATCACCAGGACCGCGCTGCTCCGGACATCTGAGCGCGCCTGTCGTGGTGCCGACCGGCGCCGGGTTCCCGCGCCGACTTACCGCCCTGGGCAGAGGGTGTGGCTCTCCGCGAAGGACCTCCCGCTACGGTCCTCGGCCAAGAAGCTCAACCCTCGCTTCGTCGGTCCTTTCGAGGTCCTGAAGGTACTCAGTCCGGCGGCCCTGCGCCTGAAGCTTCCTGCATCCATGCACATCCACCCCGTGTTCCATGTCTCCCGGGTTAAGCCCGTCTCCCTCAGTCCCCTTATGCCTCCAGCTCCTGATCCACCGCCTCCTGTGCTAGTGGATGGTCACCCCCAGTGGCAGGTCCGCCGGTTGATGGGCGTTCGTCGGCGGGGCCGGGGGTTCCAATACCTGGTGGACTGGGAGGGTTACGGCCCTGAGGAGCGTAGCTGGGTCTCCCGGCAGCTCATCGTGGATCCCGGCTTGATCACCGACTTCCATCGGGCCCATCCTGACGAGCCGGGTCGGCCTGGTCGCCGGGTGGCTCCCGTGGAGGGGGGGGTACTGTGAGGTTTCTGTCCTTGCTTTCTCACTCGTTCTGTTCCTTTAACCACCCTCGCTTTGTTTTCATTCATTTTTTCTGTCAAGTATTTCAATTCCCTCGTTCACACGTTTCTCCCCGTTGACGTCATCTGAGACGTCGCTGATTGGTTCTCTCACTTCCCCACGCTTGTCAATCACATTCCCCAGCTGTCACTGCTTTTCAATCAATCGATCCCTCATTATTTATACCCCGTTTTCCCCACCCTAAGTTGTTGGATCGTCTTGATTTGTCGCTGGATGTTTTTCCCCGTTGCTGCTGTTTCACTGTGCTGTTCTCCAGGAATTCCTAGAAGCCTTCGCTTGGATACCTGCTCCGTGGCGCGCGCTCGCCTCCTCTGTTGTTCCTGTTCCTTTTACGCAGCTCGTCTGGGTGAGTTTTCTAGATTGACTGTCTTGACCTATTTCCGATTTTCGTGTGTAACCTTTACACTGAAGTCTACCACCTTTTTGTCAAACAGTCACTCACCCAGCCATTATCGATTTTGCTCTTTCCTTTATGGAATAATATTTTTGGGATCTTCCACCTCCCTCTGTGTGTTTGCTCACGCCGAAGATATTATTTCACATTTGGACAGTGTTTGGATTTTTGCTCACTGTGTGTTTACACGAAGATATTATTTCACATTTGGACAGTGTTTGGATTTTTGCTCACTGTGTGTTTACATGAAGATATTCACTTGGGCTGTTTTTGGAATATTGCACATCACTGTGTTGTTAACACGAAGAATATTACACCCTGTCCTCCTGCTCGTTTCAAGTCTGCT
>NW_028169166.1:0-2500 GCF_963971535.1 Notolepis coatsorum | reverse complement strand
CTGACGTGGAAGTATGTCGGTCGAGCTCCAACACGGAAATATCTGCGACGTTGAAGCATATCTCAGCCTTTAGTACAGTCGGCCCATCAGAGAACCACATGTTTATGGTTTTAACAACACAGGACCGTTAAGTGTTTTGGGACACTGTCCAAATGAAGAGGGTCTAAACCCACACGACCCCCAGTGTTCATGGTTTAGCTGCGTCCCAATCCGACGCTCCGGACATGAAAGGGACTCGTCTTCCTGGGACTCCGCGGACCGTCGCTGGATCCTCTCTGGTCCTCAGCGGAGACTCTTCGGGACGCAACACAGCTTGACCTTTGACATTCTTTTCTTCTTTTTTTGTATTGTTATTTTTATTCGAAGTTAGCACAACATCAGTGTCAGTTCACATCTGGTACTGTCTGTACATATTTTCTTTAAACATACACATAAAAAACAGACATCGGAAATTCTTGGCTATTTTTATTGGCGTCACTTCTGCCCTTTTTTCCCAGTACGACAAGTGAAGCATTTTGAAGTCTTGAAGATAAATAAATGAATACAAATACATTATTTGTTTCTCTAGTACATCTGCCCAAAAATACAGCTGCAATCGCTTTCAATGATCTTCTTTGATCGTTAGCCAAGACTCCACCGCTGAACCTGAGCCTCGGACAAACAGTGATGGTTAACCAGGCTGACTCAGTAATGGTTAACCAGGCTGACTCAGTAATGGTTAACCAGGCTGACTCAGTAACGGTAACCAGGCTGACTCAGTAACGGTTACCAGGCTGACTCAGTAATGGTTAACCAGGCTGACTCAGTAACGGTTAACCAGGCTGACTCGTGATGGTTACCAGGCTGACTCAGTAATGGTTAACCAGGCTGACTCAGTAATGGTTAACCAGGCTGACTCAGTAACGGTTAACCCAGGCTGACTCAGTAATGGTTAACCAGGCTGACCTCAGTAACGGTTAACCAGGCTGACTCAGTAACGGTTAACCAGGCTGACTCAGTAATGGTTAACCAGGCTGACTCAGTAACGGTTAACCAGGCTGACTCAGTAACGGTTAACCAGGCTGACTCAGTAATGGTTAACCAGGCTGACTCAGTAACGGTTAACCAGGCTGACTCAGTCAGAACGGTTAACCAGGCTGACTCAGTAATGGTTAACTTACTCACACGGTTACCCTGTCTCAGTAATGTTAACCAGGCTGGCAGTAACGGTTAACCAGGCTGAGGTCAGGTGACTCAGTAATGGTTACCGAGGCTGACTCAGTAATGGTTAACCAGGCTGACTCAGTATGGTACCAGGCTGACTCAGTAATGGTTAACCAGGCTGACTCAGTAATGGTTAACCAGACTCACTCAGTAATGGTTAACCAGGAGAGAGTCCATCTCTAGGAGCGACTGATTGATTGATTGAAAACTTTATTAACAGATTGCAGAATGGGTACAATACAGTACAGCTCAATACACACAATTGTTAAGGGGATGCAGACCAGAGAAAAGACTTTCGTCTTGTTTACATCAGGGGTCCCCCATTTTCAATTCATAATGACGTTAATTAATGACATACACAACATACAGATATATATCATGACATTTATGACATACATGCATACAGGTATACAGTACTGTTACATTTGTGACATACATATATGCAAATATACTGTACAGTACTGATCAACAGAATATCTAACAGTATACATACAGGGGGACTCACATCCTCTTCTTTAATAAGACCCGGCCTTGCCTATAAATACCCCCTGCCCCCCGGTTAGTTTATTAATCTCACAATTTTCTGTAATTAATCTGAGATTTAAATTAGAAATAAAAACAACCCAGGCCTATGTTGAAGTGCAGATTGGCTTAGAGGACGATAATGTCTTGTATGAACTTACCAGTTAATATAAATCATATTAACAACAAAAAATGTGTTCCATCTTCATGTCAGAAGATTTTCAAAAAGGTGAACGAGTCGATGCAAAAAAAGAACAAGCAAAGATACTGCTGAAAGTTCAGAACGTTGGACAATTTTCACTCCATAGATTAATCTAGATTCATTTCTTTTAACGCTTTAAATAATTTAATCTCCAAAGTTAAAGCATTAACTTTGACAGCTCGGGAGGTAGAGCAGTCGTCTGGTAATCCGGAGGTTCCCGGTTCGATTCCCGCTCCTCCCCCGGGCAGCGTGTCGAAGTGTCCTTGAGCAAGACACTTAACCCCTAATTGCTCCCGATGAGTCGCCTCCGCTGTCGGTGAGTGAATGTGTGAGTGAATGTGTGAGTGAATGGGTAAAGAATGTGAGGAACAAATTGTAAAGCGCTTTGGATATAAGAGCTAAATAAATGCACCGTTTACGAGCGCGCCTTTGCGGATTTACGCGGACCGGTCCGGGTGTGGTGCGTCTGGTCTGTGTTTAACCCTCTCACTACCACACTACCAAAATGGTTAACCCTTGCTTTCACTGCGACAATACAGAAGGTTAACCCTTTCAATGCCGCACGACTGTGCG